>NC_074668.1:17377537-17677537 GCF_029448725.1 Salvelinus fontinalis
TCTAAAGTATGGAGGAGGGAGCATCATGGTTTGGGGCTGCCTTAGGGCCTGGACAGCTTGCTATCATTGATGGAAAAATGAATTCCCAAGTTTATCAAGACATTTTGCAGGAGAATGTAAGGCTATCCATCTGCCAATTGAAGCTCAGAAGTTGTGATGCAACAGGACAACAACCCAAAACACAGAAGTAAATCAAGAACAGAATGGCTTCAACAGAAGAAAACACACCTTCTGAAGTGGCCCAGTCAGATTCCCAACTGTAGCATGACCTCAAGAGCAGTTCACGCCAGACATCCCAAGAATATTGCTCAACTGAAACAGTTTTGTAAAGAGGACTGGTCCAAAATTCCTCCTGACCATTGTGCAGGTCTGATCCGCAACTACGGAAAACATCTGGTTGAGGTTATTGCTGCCAAAGGAGCGTCAACCAGTTATTAAATCCAAGGGTTCACATACTTTTTCCACCCTGCACTGAATGTTTACACAGTGTTTTAAATTAAAATGTTCTAATTGTTTGTTTTATTAATTTAAGCAGACTGTCTATCGTTGTGACAGATGAAGATCAGATCATGACCAATTCATGCAGAAATCCAGGTAATTCCAAAGGGTCCACATACTTTTTCTCACCACTGTGCACACACACACAGGTCAGCCAAGCTATACTGCATGATGTTCAGGGTCTTTTATCAGTGGTGGATAGATACAATGGTGAACTAAACTCAGTACGTCAGATTATGGAAATTGTGTCGGGACTTTTGCCAGGCAGCCACTGTTCAGGGTCATGTCGGGTAATGTTCTGATTGTGAGTCAAATCCCTGGATGTACTTAATGACTGAGCCAGTTAATGGGGGATAGGTAAGGTCTACGACAGGGTTCCCCAACGTGCGGCCCAAATGATTTTCTTTGGCCCCTCAAGTTGAGCAAAACATTTTGTTATAGCACCAAATGATTTTAAGTTTGTTCAAGTATTCCCACGCGTAACAGATAGGTGTGATTGTATACTAATGTAAGCAAGAGGTGAAATATATTTTTTTGTCAAATATGATCTGTTTGGGCTTCTTGCGGTCAATTTGCAATCTACAAACTATTGTGTTCCGGCCCCCCGACCATCCGGTCAAGAAAAACCTCGTCCCACAGCTAAATCTAGCTGATGATCCCTGGTCTACAATGTGAGTGTTGAACATGGTTACCGGTTTACCTGGGAGGACACTGCTGGGTTCTTCATCTCCAGTTTCTTTTGAACTTCCCGCTTGGCTGCAGCCACCTTTTCAGCACAGTCCTCCCTCTGTGCTAGTATCTGAGTGTTACACTGAGTCCTACACAAACACCACATGTTATTACTTGCACATTAAGATTTGATAAATGACCTCTGACAAGATCACATAAGACCCTAAAAGTGTGATGCATGATTATCTGTCATACACACTCCATAAATGGCTGGACTGTGTATAATAGAGGGCCTTACATGTCATAGGTGAGTTTTTTGTTCAGGGTGTTCAGATTGCCTTGGCAACTCTGGAACTCTTTCTGAACTTTACCCAGGTCCTCATTTAGCTCATTTAACTGACCTGCAGAGACAAATTCACAGGTAGTATTAAGTCCTGACTGGGGGAGAGAAAAAAAATTAACTTTGGTGGATATTAAGAGAGTGAGAATTCACAACACTGAAGACAGAAAAGAGACAGGTAGGCAGAAGCAACAAAAAAAAAGCATCTTACTTTTCAGGTCCTGTATTACTTTGGTACTGGAGGATATATTTATCAGTTGGCTTGCCTAAAGGAAAACAGACATGACTCTTTTTTTATCTGTGACTGTGAACCCAGATGGTACTCAGATGGTCACAATTCCCTTTCCATGCTGCCATGGTATCACACCTTTACTGGGAATTCACACACAAACAATAGGTACACTGATCTACAGATGAAGGAACCTATCTGAGTGAGGGAAACTCAGGACTGGCTACCAGCAAGGTGGCGTATACAGTATGGTCAACTCAGTACAATCCTTGATCACAAAGAAACTGATAGTACTAATTTTAGAGGCCACATCTTGGCAGTGTATTTTTTATTTATTTTTCCTACATTATCAAGCCAAATTCCTGCAATTCTACAAATTTCTACATGGAGCTGAGAAGAATGTTCAAAACTACAAAGTGAATTTCCTGCAATTCTACACAGTTTGCCATGGAGCTGAGAAACTGTTGCCGTTTTAAAGCAAATGTCCTGCAATCCAATGCATTTTACCGTGGCTAATGCGATGATCTTTTACTCAAACATAAAATCAATACTGCTAAATTACTTGTTTTTGGAATTTTCAATTCTACCAGTCTAACTTCTATTTAGGTGATTGTAAAATCTCTAAGATTATTATAGAAAAATATATAGGTAAATTATCTTTTCTACATATTTAATCTCTGGTTTTAGTCATTTAAGTTTACAGTGTTTTTCCAGTCTGAAAATGTATACTTTTTTTATTACACTGTTTGGACTTTAATGGCAGAAAAATCCCTAGCACTAATTCAATGACATTTAGAATATACAAATGTGTTGATCACACTTTTCACTTTGCGTTGTCCTGAGGGTTGCGTGTTGATGAACAACTGTGTGTGCAAGTTAGAAGTGGTGTTGTGCTCAGGAGTGTATTATGCGTCCATCTATGATGCAGTGCTCAGGTGAGTACACTCCAGTACAGTAAACTACCTTTTCCTGGCTACAGGTGTTGTGGACTCCCTCCAGCCTCTTGTTCAGGCTCTGCATGCGGCTGCTCTCCTCTTTCAGCCGCTGAATCTCTTCCTGGAACTCGTTCTTCTTCACCTCCACTGCACCACGCTCTGACGCCGCTCGACGCATCTGTGCCTCCAACTCGTACAGCTTTGTCTGCCCGCCACCACAGCACACACAGGGTGTCACAGGGTCAGAGTAGCATCATTCAAAACAAAGGCTTGGAGAATCAAACCCTGTTCTTTAAACACTTAAGCGGTACAAAATTAGCTTACTCATTCTGCTCTCTGTGACATGGACCTTGTTCTAATCACATACTTCAGCTTACCGTATTCATGGTAAACAACTTGCCTTTCTCTACAACTGGCTCGGCCTCGTTTCCAATCCACTTCAAAAACACGGACTGTAACCCTGGGATTAGTTTATGCCCTTCTCTAACCCCCAGCCATTACTTACACCCCCCCCCCACTGTAAACAACAGATTAACTATATTGGTTTAGTATAAATAAATTTGATTAAAGATCACACACCTGTAACTCCAAGTTCCGTGAGTTTGACACCCAGTAGTTGAAACCCAGGACAAGGACACAAGCGATCAGAGCACCAATCATAAGAGGAGGAGACCGCCCCCCTCGACGACCATTACCCAACCCCCCCATTGCCTCCTGAAGACGAGAGAGAGTGAGAGACATTGGTTAAACACCTAAAAAACAGAGCCCTAGTAGACCACAGGGCGTAAAATATATCACGCAGTTCAGTGAAAGGTTAAAGGGATACTTGAGGATTTTGGCAATGAAGCCTTTTATCTACTTCCCCAGAGTCAAGACATACTCGTGGAGGTCTCTGCGTGCAGTTTGAAGGAAGTTGTTAACTAGCGTTAGCCCAATGACAAAGTCTATGGTAACTGCTAACATGCTAGTTTATACGATGGACTTAATCATTGCGCTAACGTTAGTTAGCATTGACTTGCAAAACTACCTCTAACTTCCTTCATACTGGATGCAGAGACAACATAATTGTATCCATGAGTTCATCCAACTCTGGGAAACTAGATAAGGGGCTTCATTGCCAAAATCTAGAAGTATCCCTTTAAATCTGGGTGTCTATAGTCCTTGGTGGGTGTGCTGTGAAATAGGTTTGGGTAGACCTTTTTTACATTAGTTCTTTGCAGAAGGTTTCGGGTTTCTTGCATGTCATAAGCTGTGTTGTGCTCAGGTCTGTACAGTGTGTCTGCCTCTCAAGTTAGTCAATGCAAATAACTGGTACAGGAACAGCTTTATTGTCAAGATCACTATTGTTAGTATCAGGGATTATAGGGAGCTGATAATGCATGAAACCAACTCAACTGGAAGAGCATGCAAATCATGAATCATGCTTCACGATTAACAAATTACCTACCTCTGTCAAAACATACCTACATCGGTAATGATAGCTATCCGATTAGCTAGCTAACAATACTGCTAATGGGGCTTGCTCAAACCACGGTAATGTCAGGAGAAAGTAGGCACCTCACCATACTGAATATAAATGCAACATCTAAAGTGATGGTTCCATGTTTCATGAGCTGAAATAAAAATTCCAGAAATGTCCCATATGCACAAAAAGTTAATCTCTCAAAGATGCACACATTTGTTTACGTCACTGAACATTTCTCATTTACCAACGATAAATCATCCAACTGACAGCTGGGGCATATCATAAGGCTGATTAAACAGCATTATCATTACACAAGTGCACCTTGTGCTGGGGACAATAAAAGGCCACTAAAATGTGCTGTTTTGTCACAACAATGCCACAGATGTCTGAAGTTGAGGGAGCGAACAATTGGCACGCTGACTGAAAATGTCCACCACAGTGGTTGCCAGAGAATTGAATGTTCATTTCTTTACCATAAGCCTCCTGCAATGTAATTTTAGAGAATTTGGCAGTATGTCCAACCGGCCTCACAACTGCAGACCACGTGCAACCACACCAGCCCAGGACCTCCACATCCGGCTTCTTCACCTGCGGGATCGTCTGAGAACAGCCACCCGGACAGCTGATGAAACTGTGGGTTTGACCAACCGAAAAATTCTGAAACCGTTTCAGATAAGTTCCTCTGCATGCTCATAGTCCTCACCAGTCTTGACCTGACTGCATTTCGGTGTTGTAACTGACTTAAATGGACAAGTGCTCACTGGGACACTGGAGAAGTGTGCTCTTCACAGATGAATCCCAGTTTCAACTGTACCGGGCAGATGGCACTCTGGCGTCGTGTGGGCGAGCAGGTTGCTGATGTCAACGTTGTGAACCGAGTGCCCCATAGTGTCGGTGGGGTTATGGTATGGGGTGCCATGAGCTACGGATAATGAACACAATTGCATTTTATCGATGGCAATTTGAATGCACAGAGATACTGTGACAAAATCCTGAGGCTCACTGTCGTGCCATTCATCTGCAGAGATCACCTCATGTTGTTTCAGCATGATAATGCACAGCCCCATGTCACAAGGATCTGTACACAATTCCTGGAAGCTGAAAATGTCTTCCACTGGCTGCATACTCACCAGACATGTCACCCATTGAGCATGTTTGGGATGCTCTGGATCGACGTGTACGACAGTGTTCCAGTTCCTGCCAATTTCCAGGCACTTCGCACAGCCATTGAAGATAAGTGGAACAACGTTTCACAGGCCACAATCAACAGCCTGATCAACTCTATGTGAAGGAGATATGTCGCGCTCCACGTAGATACGTAGATTCAGGCCTAATGAATTTATTTTAAATTGACTGATTTCCTTATATGAGCTGTGAAATTGTTGCATGTTGCATTGATATTTTTGTTCAGTGTACATACTACAAGGACAGTAAAACAACCAGTTGAGCGAGTAAGAGACTCAACCTCGTACGAACCATCCTGATCTCGCGAGCTCACAATGTTTCGCGTCAAGGTATCCGCGAAGTCAGAATGGTTCGTACGAGACTAAGCGCTTTTAGCAGTAGCTGATTAAACTCAACGATATGGGTTATTGTGTGGCCTAATGTATTGGTCGCTAATTAGGTCAGATTAATCTGATTTGTTTAAAGTAATTAGAAAACACTGATCAGACATGAAAGAAAAGCCTATTTTTGAATAGTTGGGAGAACAGACAAATTAGTTACCTAGTTATGTGGCTACAACAGCAAACGTTAGCTAGCGCTTAGCTAAGCATGATGTAGCCTAGTTAACGACGTTAGTAGCTAGCTAGAATATAATATCTGGACATGGTTACAACTTTAGCTAAGCTAACTATATTTTGAATCAGTGAAATGTATTCTGAAAAGTGAGGGTAACACGGGGCAAATCTCAGGACATCAACATATGAGTCTGCCTCTGATAAATAACTATGTGCCACTGATTAATGTACAGTAGCCAACCTTTATGCTAGCTAACAGTTAAGGCTAGCTAGCGTAGCTAGTTGTTGATCAATCTTACCTGATAGCCGCTTCACTGTTTAAGCAAGGATATGTTTTGACAGTGAATGGTCCGTCCACTTTATAAGCTAGCTACGAGACTCTTTACATAGCTAGTTCAATTAATGTTCAGCACTGTTGCAGTCTGATTTCCATTCTCGTTGGGAGGGGGAGGAAGCTGTGATGTTTAGCTGGCTTGCTTGAAAACGCGGAAGTGGAGTCAAGTGATGCCAACACTGCAACAAGGGTTAGTGCTATTCGATTTCCTTGGGACGTCCACAGCTTACTTCAATTGGGTAACCTCGGAGTGGGTACGTACCCAATATCCCGGATACCACCGATCCTGCTAAAAGTAGCAGGCAGCCATCTTTGGAAGCTGTATCAGCCCTTCTCTGCAAGTAGTAGTCCTATTGAATGTATACAAGCACGTTAGAGACAAACAAAACAAGAAAATGGCATGGATGACAAATTGAAAGGACATACTTTATCAACTGTACCTTTAGTACAATCTTCTTCTTTTTTTTTAACTTTTCCTCCCACACATTTTGAGGAGATTACACTTCTGGTTTTCATTATTCCCCTCTAATCAAGGAAGCCCTTTTCGCACTACTGTGCTAAACCATAGAAGTTGAAAGCAGTGGTAGAAAAAGTACCCAATTGTCATACTTGAGTATAGGTGAAGATACCTTAACCCTCCTATTATGTTGCGGGTCAATTTTACCCATTTCCACTTTTGAGTTGTCTAAAATAATAGTTAATGTCTATTTTTCTCCATGGAATTAAATGAGTTTTCTTCATTTAGGTCATGAACCTAACTTCAAAATGTGGACACGAACTGATGTGTTGTGGAATGTCTGTGTAGATTTTGTATACAAACATGATGTTGTGGGTCATTTTGACCCAAAGGCTTTCATCTGTATAGATATTTGCACAGGTCCAAATTAAACAAGTGTATTTGATGTATTTTGTTTTGACTGGTTCTGGTTGCATTTTTATAATTATGTTTGGGTGAAAAGGAGCTTTCCCAAGCTTCTCTTTCTTTGCGCGAGAGCAGCAGATCTCTGACACAGACACTCAAAAACGAGCTCCAAATGATTTTCAGTGAATGAAGCATAATCACAAATTCAGGACTGTGACAGTAAAATAGAAGAGGTTTTAGAGACAGAGGACATTTCAGAGATAGAGGACAATGCTGTTGATGATCCAGATTGTGAATTTTTCTTTGGTGAAGAGGATTCAGGGGAGTCTGCCATACCATCCCCTCCATCAGATGAGAGAGCATGCAACAACCATCATCCAGAGAAGAGAGGACATGGAAGTCTAAAGATGGTAATATAGACTGGACACCGTCACCACAACAAAGTCAAGGTGACTGTCAGCTTCCAATGTAATCAAAATTGTTCCAGGGCCTACACGATTTGCTCTGCCACCCTCGACAAGACAGTAAAACCAGCACCACTTGTGTAGAATGCAATAAATACACCTGCAGACAGAACACAGGTACATTGTGTTCAACATGTGGAGAGAAAGACTGAAGGGATCATTTTGACCAATAGGGTCAAATCACACCTAAGTGTTACTGTTACTGGGAAATACAAGAAAAATGTCTACTTGGGGAAATAGAAAATGCTTGTTTGTGAGAAGGAAATATGTTTAACAAATGGGTCTTAAATATTGAGTTTTTGAAATCAAATGTTGTATTTCTTCTTTCTGAAAGGTCTGACAAAACAAAATAAAGTTTGGGCTGTTTTTACTTTATTATTTGACTGTCATGAATGTGTTTAAACTGTGCGGGTCAATCTGTACCATACCAAAATGGACATACTTATTTTTCAGCAAAGCACAAGGGTTAATAGAAAATGACTCAAGTAAAAGTGAAAGTAACCCAGTAAAATACTACTTGAGTTAAAGTCTAAAAGTATTTGGTTTTAAATGTTATTAGGTACAGTGGTGGAAAAAGTACTCAATTGTCATATGAGTAGAAGTAAATGCTATTTATAAAATTCCTTATATTAAGCAAACTAGATGGCAAAAAGTTATTGCTTTTTTAAAGTTATGTACAGACAACAGTACATTCCAACACTCAGACATTATTTACAAACACGGTATTTGTGTTTAGTGAGTCTGCCATATTGGAGGCAGTAGTGATGGCAATGTCTTATATTGATAGGTGCATGAATTTACCCATTTTGCTGTCCTCCCTGAGCATTCCAACTATAACCTTAAGGTGTCAGGGAAAATGTATGGGAGTAAAAAGTTATTTTTTTCTTTAGGAATGTAGTGGAGTAAAAATTAAATATGTCAAAAATATAAATAGTAAAGTACAGATAGGTTTTATGTATCAGTTTACAATATCAAGGTCACATTCCCCTTGTCAGACGTTACTCTACTCGACAAACTGGATGCAGTCTATCACAGTGCAATCCGTTTTGTCACCAAAGCCCCATACACTACCCACCATTGCGACCTGTACACTCGTTGGTTGGCACTCGCTTCATACTCGTCGCCAAACCCACTGGATACAGGTTATCTACAAGTCTCTGCTAGGTAAAGCCCCGCCTTATCTCAGCTCACTGGTCACCATAGCAGCACCCACTCGTAGCACGCGCTCCAGCAGGTATATCTCACTGGTCACCCCCAAAGCCAATTCCTCCTTTGGTCGTCTTTCCTTCCAGTTCTCTGCTGCCAATGACTGGAACGAACTGCAAAAATCTCTGAAGCTGGAAACACTTATCTCCCTCACTAGCTTTAAGCACCAGCTGTCAGAGCAGCTCACAGATTACTGCACCTGTACATAGCCCATCTACACTGCTCAAAAAAATAAAGGGAACACTTAAACAACACAATGTAACTCCAAGTCTATCACACTTCTGTGAAATCAAACTGTCCACTTAGGAAGCAACAATGATTGACAATAAATTTCACATGCTGTTGTGCAAATGGAATAGACAACAGGTGGAAATTATAGGCAATTACCAAGACACCCCCAATAAAGGAGTGGTTCCACAGACCACTTCTCAGTTCCTATGCTTCCTGGCTGATGTTTTGGTCACTTTTGAATGCTGGCGGTGCTCTCACTCTAGTGGTAGCATGAGACGGAGTCTACAACCCACACAAGTGGCTCAGGTAGTGCAGCTCATCCAGGATGGCACATCAATGCGAGCTGTGGCAAGAAGGTTTGCTGTGTCTGTCAGCGTAGTGTCCAGAGCATGGAGGCGCTACCAGGAGACAGGCCAGTACATCAGGAGACGTGGAGGAGGCCGTAGGAGGGCAACAACCCAGCAGCAGGACCGCTACCTCCGCCTTTGTGCAAGGAGGAGCAGGTGGAGCACTGCCAGAGCCCTGCAAAATGACCTCCAGCAGGCCACAAATGTGCATGTGTCTGCTCAAACGGTCAGAAACAGACTCCATGAGGGTGGTATGAGGGTCCGACATCCACAGGTGGGGGTTGTGCTTACAGCCCAACACCGTGCAGGACGTTTGGCATTTGCCAGAGAACATCAAGATTGGCAAATTCGCCACTGGCGCCCTGTGCTCTTCACAGATGAAAGAAGGTTCACACTGAGCACATGTGACAGACGTGACAGAGTCTGGAGACGCCGTGGAGAACGTTCTGCTGCCTGCAACATCCTCCAGCATGACCGGTTTGGCGGTGGGTCAGTCATGGTGTGCGGTGGCATTTCTTTGGGGGGCCGCACAGCCCTCCATGTGCTCGCCAGAGGTAGCCTGACTGCCATTAGGTACCGAGATGAGATCCTCAGACCCCTTGTGAGACCATATGCTGGTGCGGTTGGCCCTGGGTTCCTCCTAATGCAAGACAATGCTAGACCTCATGTGGCTGGATTGTGTCAGCAGTTCCTGCAAGAGGAAGGCATTGATGCTATGGACTGGCCCGCCCGTTCCCCAGACCTGAATCCAATTGAGCACATCTGGGACATCATGTCTCGCTCCATCCACCAACGCCACGTTGCACCACAGACTGTCCAGGAGTTGGCGGATGCTTTAGTCCAGGTCTGGGAGGAGATCCCTCAGGAGACCATCCGCTACCTCATCAGGAGCATGCCCAGGCATTGTAGAGAGGTCATACAGGCACGTGGAGGCCACACACACTACTGAGCCTCATTTTGACTTGTTTTAAGGACATTACATCAAAGTTGGATCAGCCTGTAGTGTGGTTTTCCACTTTAATTTTGAGTGTGACTCCAAATCCAGACCTCCATGGGTTGATAAATTTGATTTCCATTGATCATTTGTGTGTGATTTTGTTGTCAGCACATTCAACTATGTAAAGAAAAAAGTCTTTAATAAGAATATTTCATTCATTCAGATCTAGGATGTGTTATTTTAGTGTTCCCTTTTTTTTTTGAGCAGTGTATTATTTAGCCCAAACAACTACCTCTTCTGTATTTATTTATTTTGCTCCTTTGCACCCCATTATTTCTATTTCTACTTTGCACATTCTTCCACTGCAAATCTACCATTCCAGTGTTTTACTTGCTATATTGTATTTACCTCGCCACCATGGCCTTTTTTTGCCTTTACCTCCCTTATCTCACCTCATTTGCTCACATTGTATATCGACTTATTTTTCTACTGTATTATTGACTGTATGTTTTGTTTATTCCATGTGTAACTCTGTGTTGTTGTATGTGTCGAATTGCTATGCTTTATCTTGGCCAGGTCGCAGTTGCAAATGAGAACTTGTTCTCAACTAGCCTACCTGGTTAAATAAAGGTGAAATTAAAAAATTAAAAATAAATAGGGCGGCGGACAACATGTGGCTTAATTGATATGTAAAATACCTATTCAGGTTAAAGATCTGGCATGCAACAAGACCCAAATGTTATTTAAATCTGGTGCCCGACTGAACAGTCAATGACTTTGCGTTTAACCCTTGATTGATGCATGCAACGTCTGAGCTGGATGCGCGACTCCAGACTGCCTTATGAGCTGAATCAAACCAACCGAGCCTAGGTGTGCTCCGCTGGCCTGGTTAAGCATCCGCCATGGAACTGTGCTGGAAAGGGCAATGTGAAAAGTAAATGTTCGGGCGGCACCTTAGGGTGAAAAGGGTACAGGGGAGCACAAATAACTACCAGGTAGAAATAAAAACCATAAGACAGTGGGCTTGTTTGAGTTGTAAGGCTAAAACAACAGACTGCAGAAAAAAGTCGATGAATATAGTCGGGAGAGGTGCCTCTGCGACAACCGAAAGTCAGACACTGAAGTGGTTTTTCAACAGCAAGGCTCAGATCAACATTGCAGTGTTGCCATTGTTAGGATTTATGTTTATGCACTATAGGCTGTTAGCATATTGATTGAAGGTGAATGATGTTTTGTTGCACACACACACACAATACAGAGGGGGGTAGGTGTGTAAAAACTGACCACCACAGGCCATAAAAGCTGTGGACAGTCTGGAGAGGGGAGGGGTGCATCTCTCTAGACCAACCAAGAGTTTAGAATACTGGACAATACCATATTAGGAACTGTTTCAGTGAATGGTCGAGGGGGACACAAGATGGAGCTGCTCTACCCAACAACCAGATGTGGAGAAGGAAAACGCCAAGGGGCTTGGACAAGTTTGGGGGCCCACAAAGGAGGAGCAAGAGTATGAACCATGCTAAACCTCTACTATGATAGGCCAACTGGACAAGTTGAGAATAAACTTGTCATAGTATAAAACTACTATTTTGAGTACATTCCACAGTTCTCTGATCTACCCTGCGCGGAGATCCAGTGAACCCGTATATACGAAAATTGCATTTACCGTTTGAGTTTAATTAAAATACTTAAAATATATTCGGTGACTATGAATCACATTTTGTCCTGATGCCAGATATGAACTGACGCAAATCTCTTTCACCATTGTTTATTCAAGTTTTTCTTTATAAAGTTTGTTGAAATAAACATGTTTCCTCCAACCCCCATATTACACACAAACTGAAATAATGTGTGTTTACATTGTACAATCAACTGAGAGTGAGAGCCTCATATAACATTCATTTGTATATATGAGCTCGATATATAATGACGAGATGCTCATGTCTCCGCCCTAACAATGAGTTGTCCCAAAGACGGGAAAGCAGGCAACAAGCGTACGTCCAAAACAAGCCCATAAAAACACAAATGGCTTTATTTTGGACAGATATTGGCAACGATGTTGGTTCCTGGTTCAGTCATGTCTTTGGTCACATTCGCGCGGTCAAACAAAAACACCCTAATGATTGGTTGATAATAGAGCCTCCCACAATCAGTGATGCGAATTGAGCAATTTTGTTGCTATATTTAGCAACTTTTTTTTTTAACAGCATCTAGCAACACATTTAGCTACTTTTTAAAATGTATTTGAACTTTTAGCAACTTTTGAAAAGTGACTCAAACGCTAAAATGCATTTTCCCTCTAAATGACACAACCGATTTTCTCTGTCACACACTCAGTCAAAAGTGCATTGGGAGTGACGTCAGCAGCAGGCGCTCAGCTCATGCACAGGCAGCAGCAGGCCAACAGCAATTTCAGTAAATTGCAAATCATTGTTGGCTGACTAGGGAAGTGAAGATAGTTGGTCACAAATGTTTGATCTTCAACAGAACTCACAACATCAATCAACATGTCTCAATCAAAATTGTACAACCAGAAGTACAGAAAAGAGTGGGAGTCTGTACCTGCATTTAAAGGGTGGCTGAAGCCAGTAATTGGGGAGGATTGACAGGCATACTGTGCTACTGCAAATCAGATATGCTTGCAAAAATGTATGACATCAAAAAACATTGTGCTACAGCAAACCATATAAATAAATCAAAACCGTACAACCCCACAACGCAGTCTACATTACCACAGTTGGTTAAGAAAGTGGATTACTGCAAAAGCGCAGAAGTTACTATGGCAATGGCCATTCCGCAGCATTGTTCGCTGCTAGCATGCAACCATTTAGCCTGTTTGGGCTGCAGGGGCAGTATTGAGTAGCCGGATAAAAGGTGCCCATTTCAAACGGCCTCGTACTCAATTCTTGCTCGTACAATATGCATATTATTATTACTATTGGATAGAAAACACTCTCTAGTTTCTAAAACCGTTTGAATTATATCTGTGAGTAAAACAGAACTCATTTTGCAGCAAACTTCCTGACAGGAAGTGGAAAATCTGAAATCGATGCTCTGTTCTAGGGCCTGCCTATAAATGTCCTTGATATATATCAGTATACATGCACTTCATACGTCTTCCACTAGATGTCGACAGGCAGTGAGAGAAGAAATGGAGTGTATAACTTGATCTGGGGTCGAATAAAAGCTCTTTGTATGACGTGTCAACAGTTTCCTTGTTTTTTGGAGAGTGCGTGAAGGGACCTGGTTTTGCCTTCTGTACAGCTGTCGTTATAGACGACTAATATCTCCGGCTTTGATTTTATTTGATACATGTGACAATATCATCGTAAAGTATGTTTTTTCAATATAGTTTATTAGATTATTTAAATTTTTTCGGGACGTTAGGCGTGTTGCGTTGTGTGCCTTTGTTCAGGAAGGAGAGCTTCGCGCCACTTTGCTAGCTTTCCGTGCTAATTGACTGGAGAAGAGGACATTCTAAAACCAAACAGCGATTGTTCTGGACAAAGGACCCCTTGTACAACATTCTGATGGAAGATCATCAAAAGTAGGACCCATTTTATGATGTTATTTCATATATCTGTCGAACATGTGAAATAGTCGTTTGCGCCCAGGTTTTGGGCACGCTCTCGCCATAACGTAAACTGCATATCGTAATGAAGTTATTTTTAGAATTCTAACACGGCGATTGCATTAAGAACTAGTGTATCTATCATTTCCTATACAACATGTATTTTTTAGTTATGTTTATGAATAGTTATTTGGTCAGAATATGTGAGTGTCAGAAAAATATCCGGACGTTGTAGGAAAAAGATGCTACGTTAGCACAATGTATAACCACTGATTTCAGCTCTAAATATGCACATTTTCGAACAAAACATAAGTGTATGTATAACCTGATGTTATAGGACTGTCATCTGATGAAGCTTATCAAGGTTAGTCAAAAATTATTTATCTTTTGCTGGTTTGTTACGATCGCTAACTTTTGCTGCTGGGGAATGGCTTGTGTTTCTGGCTATTGTGGAAAGCTAATATAATGCTATATTGTGTTTTCGCTGTAAAACACTTAAGAAATCGGAAATATTGGCTGGAATCACAAGATGCCTGTCTTTAATTTGCTGTACACCATGTATTTTTCAGAAATGTTTTATGATGAGTATTTAGGTATTTGACGTTGGTGTCTGTAATTACTCTGGCTGCTTCGGTGCCATTTCTGACGGTAGCTGTGATGGTAGCTGCAATGTAAAAAGGATTTATAGCTCAAATATGCAAATTTTTCGAACAAAACATAGATTTATTGAATAACATGTTATTAGACTGTCATCTGATGAAGTTGTTTCTTGGTTAGTTTGGTTGGTTCTTGGTTAGTTAGGTTGGCTTTGTGCATGCTACCTGTGCTGTGAAAAATGTCTGTCCTTATTTGTATTTGGTGGTGAGCTAACATAAATATACGTGGTGTTTGCTGTAAAACATTTAAAAAATCGGACATGTTGGCTGGATTCACAAGATGTTTATCTTTCAAATGCTGTGTTGGACTTGTTAATGTGTGAAAGTTAAATATTTCAAAAATATATATTTTGAATTTCGCGCCCTGCACTTGAGCTGGCTGTTGTCATAAGTGTACCGACCTCGGGCTTGCAGCCAGAAGAAGTTTTAAGTATGGCTTGCAAAGCTGCCTTTTCAGATTCTGTGGCAGCAACAAACTTCCAAATGCACTACACCAAGTGCACAGAAATGATTAGGGTAGTACTGGCTCCTTATTTTCTCAAAAGGGTAACATCAGATGTGGGGGATGATAAGTTCAGTCTCCTTTTGGATGAGTCCACTGATCTCGAAATACCTGGGTGTGGTGTTTCGGTATTTCAGTGCTAAAAAAAGAACTGTTGTGTCCACATTTCTCGGGCTGTTTGAATTGGAGAGGGGCGATGCCAGATCAATAGTAAAGGCGGTAGAGTTTCTTGAGAAGTATAACCTTAAAAAAGAGAATCTTCAGAGTATTGGCACTGATAATGCGTCCGTGATGACTGGGGTGCACAACGGGGTGCACAAGATTTTAAAGGAAGAATGTGCATTGCCAAATTTGGTACTCATCCGCTGTGTGTGCTATTCTTTACAATTGGTTGTCAGTGCAGCATCCAAAGAAACCATCCCTAGGAGTGTTGAGTACTTAATCAGGGAAACCTACAACTGGTTTTCGATCTCCCCAAAACGGTGCGAGGCGTACAAAGCAGTGTATGCCACCATTAATTGTGGCCAGAAACCCCTGCAGATCACGACGTACAAGTTGCAGTGAAGTAATTTGAGGGAGAGCAAACAGATCCTGTCAAGCTTTTGGACAATCTGGTACACCTCTTAACATCAATTTGCAGCAGAGTAGTCAACCCTATGGCAAAAATCTATGTCCTGAAGGATGCTATTAATGGACATCTCAGTCCATCACCATACCTTGGGTACCTTTTAGAGAGCATGGTGTACCAATTCAGTCTTGCACCAGAGGACAAAAGGTCATTCGGAGACAGTGCATCAACTACATTGTTGCTTTAAGCAAGGAGCTGCAAGCAAGACTCCCAGACAACCTTGAAGCCTTGCGACACATGGCCTTATTCAGTGTTAAGGAAATGCTAAAGCACAATAAAGGCACCACTGAAATTATTAAAGTAGCTGAGCTACTAGGATACCAGCCCCAAACAATTGATAAAATTGTTTCCCAATGGAGAAACATCCATCTGTTTAGGTGGGACTCAACTGAAAATACAGTCAAGTTTTGGAGTGAAGTCAATAACTACACGGACTCTTCCGGGTCAAATCCATTTCAAGAACTGTGCAAAGCTGCACTCACTGCCCTCTCCTTGCCACACTCAAATGCGGAGGTTGAACGGCTGTTCAGCCAAATGAGTGTGGTCAAGTCAAAGTTAAGAAATAGTGTCACTGCACTCTCAACTCCATAATCCTGGTGTGGTATGGACTGAAGCTGGCTGGTGATACCTGTAACCAGCATAAACTACCAAGTGAAGTTCTGCAGCAGGTTGGCACCACAGCAGCATACAGCTTTAAGGCCACTCCATCCTCTTCTGCTGGTTCCAGCTCCGTGACGATGCAGTTGGACAGTGAAGATGAAGAGGATTTCCTTGCCAATCTATAATTCATCATATTTACAGTACGTATGCAAGGAGTGGACTTTCTGGAACTGGCGGAGACACACAGCTAATGGTGGCAGTGTGTACTGCAGTGTGTGCAAGAACAGTGGCAATATCTGGAGGAAACCATTGAGCAGCTAGCCAGCCAAGCAGCACAACAACCTGGAGAGAGATGCCTAGCGCACACATCATTATTTGAGTTAAGTTGCTTGTTCAAGAAGATAGCATATATACCTTGTTATTAGCTTGTACCTATAATTGTTGATCAGTTAGGTAGCATGTTAACTACCAATACACTGCTTAAAACTATAATTGTTCAGAATGTGTAGGTTTACTAGTTAAAAAGAAAATAAATAAAATGTAATTGTTCAATAATGTGTAATTGTTAATGTGTTGTGTTTAAAAAAATTATGTGATCATATAAAAAAAGTGTTGTGTATATTACTTTTACAAAAGAAAATATTATAATAAACAAACAAATCTAAACTAACAAATGTCAAATTATATTTTTCACTGAGATGGCCAGTCAATTTGAGTAACGTTATTGTATATTCTACGTAATGACGCAGTTTTGCATCATCACGCAATGACATCACAACGTCATTTAGCAACTTTTAGCAACAAATTGACCTGCCTCTAGCAACTTCCCCTGAAAATTAGTTGGCAACACTGCCCACAATGCATGCAATGGCTGCAGCATTACGTTGGTGAAGAACAACTTCAGAAACTTGCAGTCAAAACTAAATTACCCTTGATCACATGATTTATGTGAAGTTCATGCAGTCTGCAAGTCGTAAATATTTTATCCCCATAATGCAACACACTTTGAAAGGCAGTGACCAGCAATGGCCACAGACTTGACAAAAGTAATCTGCTCGAATGAGCCCATTGTTTTTGACCCCAGGAATAGCCCTGTAGAATGACCAAGACTGATTTTTCCCATAACTTTTCCTAGTGTAAACAAACAAATACATATGGTTGAACAGTGTAAGCAAAGTACTGCCCTACAATCAATGTATATCAACTTTTTTTAAACAAAGTTTATTGTAGAAAATATATACATATATTTACAAACAGTATAAAAAAGTCAGTTTTAAAAAAACAACTAAAAAGCCCCAAAAGCATTAATCTAACAAAAGGCTAAAATCACATTTAAGATTAGGCATCATTAGCACAATAACCTTTTAATAGTACTCCAATTTGGCACAAGAAAGGTAAACACAGATATAACATGAAAAAAGAAAGAAAACACTCAACAAGGGGCAGAGTTGTGGGTTCAGAACCCATCATCAGACTCGCCACCCATGCTCCCCAGAGAGCAGATCTGTTCCAGCCTCTCAAACTCTGAATAGAGTTTCACCTCTGAGCTCCTAACCCTACCCTGCCCCCTCCAGAAGCCTTTGACCCCAATGACCCAACAGATTCCAAACGCTCACTCATGTCACTCAGACTGGACCTTACAGAGCTGTTACTATGGAAGCTGTCGCTGTGGATGGAGCTGTAGGAGCAGTTGCTGTAATTAAAACTGTAACCATGTGAGCCTTTGCCGTTACTGTGGTGAGAGACATTACGACCACGGGAACCTTTGCCATAGGAACCGCTACCCTGAGAGTCATTGCTAAGGGAGCCTTTGGCATACGAGTCATTTCCATGGGAGCCGTTGCTATGGATACTGTTCTCAGTCCCTGACACCTGTCGTCCCTCCGGTTGTGGGGGCGAGGGATCCTTCTGCTGATTCTCTCCACCAGATTTCGCCACACAGGGCTCACTGGCTAACTCACTAGCAGGGACGGGGGGCACTTCCCGTGGGTCACCCTCTGGCGAGAACCCTCTGAGGGTGGCTGGAGCTCCAGGGGTGAATCCGTTGGGCTGGCACTCTGACGGAGCCCTGGAGCCGTCGCCTCCCTGGAAAGACAACCCAGAGAATGAGATTGAATAGGACCCAAGCTACTGACAGATATTCACCACCGACAGACTCAGAATCTACACTGCTTAACACTTGAATATCTACCAAAGAAACACCATCCCTGACGACAATCTTAGTACATACATACTGTACACCACCCACACCCAGACTGCACTGAGACTGTATTTACAGAAGGTGCCACATCAACCTTATCTCCCGTGTCCTGGTCCCCTGCCCCAACAAGAGGCTGTCCAACACTGGAGGACAGCTGGGGTCGCCCAAGTGGGCCAAAGTCGGACTGGTCAATCCCTGCCATGGAGGCCAACTGGCCCAGTCTGAGACACATAGCAGAGCATAGGGTATGAGTTAGAATACACATCATAAACACTGGAGAAGCAGGATAATCATTACACAACAAGTAACATCCCCTCACATCTATACCCTCCAGTCTGGAAGTAAGTCTCAATATTTGTCCCATTGAGGTGAAACTCCACACATTCGAAGAGAAACTGTCCATTTATTTTCTTACCAAGGAACTTTGTGAACCCACCAATATATTTTTTGCCAGTCACAAGGCTTACCCAGCATCCTTGAGCAGGTCCAGGAAGGCATGGAACTTGCCGAAGGAGCTCTCGATGCTGTCCAGAACTGCATCTTCCTCCAGAACACTGGAGGGGCCAGTAGCAGGAGCATGCAGTGCCTCCGACAGAGAGAAGTTGATACTGCGCAGCCGAGCGTTCTCCAACTCATACTGAACAGGCAGAGCAGTTGATCGACAAATAAAACACACACACGATAAGAATAAAAAAAGGGGCATAGGTTACATACAGTACCAGTCAAAAGTTGGGACACACCTACTCATTCAAGGGTCTCTATTTTTCATATTTTCTACATTGTAGAATAATAGTGAAGACATCACAACTATGAAATAACACATATGCAATCATGTAGTAACCAAGGCAAAGTAACCACCCTTTGCCTTGATGACAGCTTTGCACACTCTTGGCATTCTCTCAACCAGCTTCATGAGGAATGCTTTTCCAACAGTCTTGAAGGAGTTCCCAAATACACTACTGTTCAAAAGTTTGGGGTCACAAATGTCCTTTGTTTTCCAAAAAAACATACATGAAATGAGTTGCAAAATTAATAGGAAATATACTCAAAACGTTGACAAGGTTATATATAAATGATTTTTAATTGAAATAATAGTGTCCCTCAAACTTTGCTTTCGTCAAAGAATCCTCCATTTGCTGCAATTACAGCCTTGCAGACCTTTGGCATTCTAGTTGTCAATTTGTAAAGGTAATCTGAAGAGAATTCACCCCATGCTTCCTGAAGCACTTCCCACAAGTTGGATTGGCTTTCGTACCATACGGTCAAGCTGCTCCCACAACAGCTCAATAGGGTTGAGATCCGGTAACTGTGCTGGCCACTCCATTATAGACAGAACACCAGCTGACTGCTTTTCCCCTAAATAGTTATTGCCTAGTTTGGAGCTGTGCTTAGGGTCATAGTCCTGTTGTAGGAGGAAATTGACTCCAATTAAGCACCGTCCACAGGGTATGGCATGGCGTTGAAAAATGGAGTGATGATCTTGTAGAAGGAAGGCTATTTTACCCTGTACAAATCTCCCACTTTACCACCAGCAAAGCACCCCCAGACCATAAAATTGCCTCCACCATGCTGGACATGGCGTCAAGCACTCCATCTTTTCATTTTTTCTGTCAATGTTCTTCGTGATCCGAACACCTCAAACTTAGATTTGTCTGTCCAGTGTCTGAAATCTTTTGCCCATCTTAATCTTTTGCTTTTATTGGCCAGCATCCCGGAGTCGCCTCTTCACTGTTGATGTTGAGACTGGTGTTTTGCAGGTACTATTTAATGAAGCTGCCAGTTGAGGAATTGTGAGGCGTTTGTTTCTCAAACTAGACACTAATGTGCTTGTCCTCTTGCTCAGTTGTGCACCGGGGCCTCCCACTCCTCTTTCTATTCTGGTTATAGCCAGTTTGTGAAGGGAGTAGTACACAGCGTTGTATGAGATCTTCAGTTTCTTGGTAATTTCTCGCATGGAATAGCCTTCATTTCTCAGAACAAGAATAGACTGACGAGTTTCAGAAAAAAGTAATTTTTTTCTGGCCATTTTGAGCCTGTAATCGAACCCACAGATGTGGATGCTCCAGATTTTCAACTAGTCTAAGGCCAGTTTTATTGACTCCAATTGCTTCTTTAAATCAGGACAACAGTTTTCAGCTGTGCTAATACTTGCAAAAGGGTTTTCTAATAGCCTTTTAAAATTATAAACTTGGATTAACTAACACAACGTGCCATTGGAACACAGGAGTGATGGTTGCTGGCCTCTGAAGAGCCTTTGTAGATATTCCTTTTTTTTCTTTTCTTTTTTTTAATCTGCCGTTTCCAGCTACAAGAGTCATTTACAACATTAACAATGACTACACTGTATTTCGGATCAATTTGATGTTATTTTACTGGACAAAAAATTACCTTTTCTTTTAAAATCAAGGACATTTCTAAGTGACCCCAAACTTTTGAACGGTAGTGTATGCTGAGCACTTTTTATTTTTTTTATATACTTTGTTTTTATTGTAGGAACACAAAAAAAGTACAAATAAAGTAAAATAAAAGAACAAAAATGATCTGGCAGTTACAGTGCACTTCATACCTTCATCATCATATTAGTTACATTAGCATCTTTGAATTAGACCTTTTCCAAGTATGAAACCCATTTCTCCCAGTATTCCTGACCTCTCTCCTGTTGAGTTCTTAAAGCAAAGGTCATACGCTCCATGTGGTGTATTTCTTATACAATGTCTATCCATTGTGTCACTGTGGGAGGGTCTTTTTGTAGCCATTTCCTAGTGATAGCCTTTTTACTGGCTGCCAGTAGGACCTTCAAGAGGTACTTTTCTCTATTGTTTAAGTTATCTGGTATTTCACCCAAGTACAAAGAAATGAATGTTTGTTCTATGTCATGCTGAGCACTTGTTGGCTGCTTTTCCTTCACTCTGCAGTCCAACTCATCCAAAACCATCTCAATTGTGTTGAGGTCAGGTGATTGTGTAGGCTAGGTCATCTGATGCAGCACTCCATCACCCTCCTTCTTGGTCAAATAGCCCTTACACAGCCTGGAGGTGTGTTTTGGGTTATTGTCCTGTTGAAAAACAAATGATAGCCCACCAATCGCTAACCAGATGGGATGGCGTATCGCTGCAAAATGCTGTGGTAGCCATGGTGGTTAAG
Organism: Salvelinus fontinalis; assembly: GCF_029448725.1. Taxonomy (NCBI): domain Eukaryota; kingdom Metazoa; phylum Chordata; class Actinopteri; order Salmoniformes; family Salmonidae; genus Salvelinus; species Salvelinus fontinalis. Next base: position 17,399,095 of record NC_074668.1, read on the forward strand.
TATGCCTTGAAATCTAAAGAAATCCCCGACAGTGTCACAAGCAAAGCACCCCCACACCTCCTCCTCCATGCTTCACTGTGGGAACCAGACATGCAATGGTCATCCCGTTCACCTACTCTGCATCTCAAAGAAACGTCTCAAGGAACGTGTCGTTTAGTAGTGGTTTCTTTATAGCAATTCGACCTTGAAAGTCTGATTAACGCAGTCTCCTCTGAACAGTTGATGTTGAGATGGATCTGTTACTTATTTGGGCTGCAATTTCTGAAGCTGGTAACTAATGAACTTATCCTTAGCAGCATAGGTAACTCTGGGTCTTCCTTTCCTGTGGCGGTCCTCATTAGAGCCAGTTTCAACATAGCGCTTGGTTTTTGTGACTGCACTTGAAGAAACGTTCAGTTCTTGAAATGTTCCGCAATGACTGACCTTCATGTCTTGAAGTAATGATGGACTGTGTAGCGGTATTTATTAGAGAGGGGTAAAGATAAAGATTTTGTTCGGGCGCCAGGCAGCTATTAACGATGCTGAAAGGAAAATAATAGAATAGAGAGAGTACCACTACCAGACCCACACACATCAGCAGAAGAGACTGCCTAGAGTGTAGCCTGTTTACCAGATAGCCAGTGGAGAGAAAAGAGAATACACACCCTATAGAACCCACATCACAGCACAGGGGTAACCCCACCAAGAATACCTCATACAATAATAATAAATGGCAGAGCAATTGAACAGCAACTTCATACAATAAAGAACCTAGTCATCAACAGAGGATTTGCAGTAATATGTATTATCTTCCAGTGGAGGAGTGCAGAGGGTAAGAATGTGTGTGTGTGTGTGTGTGTGTGTGTGGGGGGGGTGGGGGGTGGGGGGGGTGTTCATAGACACAACAAAGGCCTTAATGTCCACAATCTTCTCGGCCACATGTCATTAGTACACCCCACCTCAATACAGTTCAAATAACAACACACAATTGGCAAGCAACCTCCCTTTTAACTAAAATGTCCACCAAAATACTTCTGGCAGGGCAATAATAGTCCAGCTCCAATGAACTTCAATGGGAAGTGCATTTGAAAAATAGAAAGTCTATTGCAGGGTAAAGCACTGGAACGATAGACGGAAGAGAAAGAGAACACAAGAGATCTTAGCTGTGATTTTCAGGTGTGCAGGTGTACTCTCTGACCGTCCGATGGTTTGTGGGTTTGTATGTCAAAGCTTCGCAACAATGTTGCTACTAATCCATGCGATCCATAACCGGCACGGTCCCAAACGAAAACAAACAACACGCTGAAAACAAATAAAACTTCTGCAGCATAGCACACACAATCAAACTGTCGCGCCACCCAAGAGCTCCTCCCCAGAGAGCTGAAAGAGCTGTCTTTATTTCCTCCTTCCTTACTGCTGATGCGCTCTTAAAGTGGCAGCGCACGTGGAAGGCTCCGTGCAGGAATTCACCACAACTGTAGTTCCTCTTTGCTTATTTGAGCAGCTCTTGCCATAAATCACTAAAGCTAGAGACTCTTACCTCCCTCACTAGCTTTAAAGCAACAGCTGTCAGAGCAGCTCACCGATCACTGCACCTGTACATAGCTCATCTGTAAATAGCCCATCCAATCTACCTCATCCCCATACTGTATTTATTTATTAATCTTGCTCCTTTGCACCCCAGTACCTCTACTTGCACATTCATCTTCTGCACATCCTACCATTCCAGTGTTTAATTGCTATATTGTAATTACTTCGCCAGCATGGCCTATTTATTGCCTTACCTCTCTTATCCTACCTCATTTGCACATGTTGTATATAGATTTTTCTACTGTATTATTGATTGCATGTTTGTTTATTCCATGTGTAACTCTGTGTTGTTGTGTGTCGAACTGCTTTGCTTTATCTTGGCCAGATCGCAGTTGCAAATGAGAACTTGTTCTCAACTAGCCTACCTGGTTAAATAAAAAGTGAAAAAATAAAGACTTGGTCTTTTACCAAATAGGGCTATCTTCTGTATACCACCCCTACCTTGTCACAACACAACTGATTGGCTCAAACGCATCAAGGAAAGAAATTCGACAAATTTAATTTTAACAAGGCACACCTGTTAATTGAAATGCATTCCAGGTGTCTACCTCATAAAGCTGGTTGAGAGAATGCCAAGAGTGTGCAAAGCTGTCATCAAGGCAAAGGGTGGCTACTTTGAAGAATCTCAAATATAAAATATATGTTGAATTGTTTAACAATTTTGTATTTACTACATGATTCCATATGTTATTTCATAGATTGGATGTCTTCACTATTATTCTGCAATGCATAAAATAGTACAAATAAAGAAAAATCCTTGAATGAGTAGGAGTGTCCAAACCTTTGACTGGTACTGTACATGTATGCAAGTCATACCATCTTCTCACAAAAATGGTAGAAAATTGTATACTCTGCATTTTAGTCTTACTAGTACAAAGGTTGGGATGACAGTCCGTACCTCCATGAGATGAGTGTCTGCCTTCACTCTGGCCCTCCTTTCCTCTGCTAGTCTGAGCCGACACTCCTCCAGCTCCACCTGTAGGAAAAACAGGAGAAATGCACTCCATCACTGTCAAATCAAAACACCAGTGTCGGTATGTCTGCCTGCCTGTCAGTCAGTGGGAGAGCAAACATGCCTGGTGTTTGTGGGGCTTGTCAATCAGGATGTACCTCAGTTTGAAGCAATCCCTTTTCAAAACGCCCCACTAAGTACAGTATGTGCACTGTCTGCTACCATATGGGCTTTACCTGTACACGTCTGTACTGTCTGACAGTGACCCTCTCATGAAGGCTAAGTGGTGACAGGCTTTTTGTCTCAACCGCTTCCTCCTCTCCCTCCTCCTCTGACTCAGTCTCCATTGTGACCTTGACAGTGGCAGCCCCCTGAAGAAGGCCATATATTAGACATCAACAGAACCTATGATCACAACACAGGTCAAGCACATAGGGATTATATGTGGCCAGAAAGTGTCAGAATTAGTCTCTAACAGTGTGTTAGACAAATGGATTGCTTACCTCAAAGCTCTGCTCTGCCACTGTATTACCTGGAGGAAGTCCTCTGTCAAGATAGGAGGACATAAAAAGGAGAGGATATTCAACCACTCATGGAGGACAATGGAAGTTGATTTTAGTCTTCATTATTGAAATTAAGATAAATAAAGGCGTTTCATCTTGTAGGAGGAAGATTCCTGTAGTGATTCTCCTCGACGACTGCCCTTACCTCTGTCGTCCAGCACGTTCTGCAGTGCGCCATGGGATACACCTGCTGGAGCTGGGGTGTGGCTGCTGGGCAACAACTGGACTCCGCCTACCGGCCAACGACAACCTGCGAGGACCTGGGGCAGGACTATATATGGTCAACGCCGGCAGGAAATGATATGAGGTCGGCAGTTGAAAAGAATGTGATTATTAATAGAACATTACAGGGTCCATTAGTATGGTAACTACATAGGGAAGTTTCATCTCAACACACTATGAAAGTGGATACGTCACACAAGTCAAACAAAGCTTTACGTACACTGGTAGCAAGCAAAGAGAGAGGATGCCGTAGCGAACTAACTATAAATAGGTGAATTGTTTAATTCCACAGCTAGCCAGAGTTAGTTAAATGTATTTACTGTTGGTTAACTACCACTATTAGACTTTTAGATACCGGGCAACCGTAATGCTACTTCCTGGCTCCAGAAAGGATGTGGTGGCTCTAGTTACATTTAGCCATTTGTGACATATCCACTGTTATAGTGTATAGTACCACAGTGTGACTGTGTGTTTGGAGGCTTAGTATTGAGAGGCTGATGGCTAAGGGAGAGTTAACAGTGACCTGGATTGTGTTCATTATGGAACGCAACCGGAAACAAAATAAATGTTTCCTATTGGACAAGTCTAGGTGGGCCCTCTATATTTCAGTCCAATGTCTTCCGTTTGGAGCCTATAATGAACACAACTGTGGGCACTTCTCTGCATCACTGGGGGGGCTAAGGTCAAAGAGAGAATGCCTTGGAAACAAATATCTACTCCCTTGAGAGTAGATGATCAAAAGTACCTATCCTAAATGTTGCTTTTCCTCTAGCTGTATTTCCCAGTTTTCTTCTCTTAACGATTGGAGGTTTCTGTGAGTCTTTGAGGGCTGGGGGCTTGATCCAGGAGTACTACAACATAAAACACAGAGCATATACTACTGAGAAACCACCATCCTCAACCCCAAGATACTAATACACATCTTCCCACATGTATAATACAGTATGTATCGTACCACTTTGCGTTAATCACGGACACACAGCTCCCAATGTTTACTTTAATTGCCATATAGGGACACATTTTCTCCTGGCCTACCTGAGAGGATTGACCATTAGCGTTCATGAGAACTCTTTCGATCACGGACTTCATCAGGTCGTTGTCTGTGCGAGGAGGAGAGGAGTAAGAACCACTATAACAAACTCTCAAAGGAAAAAACTGCAACCCGAGTAGATATGATCATTCTGAGATGTCTACTTCCAAAATATACCCTTTTGACAGGTGCCATGAGTAAAACAATCCCATCCAATCAGAGCAGTGTCAGTTGGAACTTACCCACCAAGGGGTTCCTCCTGATATCCAGGACACAGAGAGTGGAGTTGGACTTTAGAGCCTCAAGCAGAGACCGTGTCCCATCGTTGGACAAACCACACTTCTGCAGATCCAAGGCTAGGAAAACAATGCAAAAAACTAGAGTCAATACCACCATTAACAAAGAAGTTTTGATATAGTGTTCCTTAATATACACAACCCTGGATTCAAGCCCAAGGAAAGGTCCTAAAAAACTGACTTGAAACTGGGTCAATGAGAGACTGAACATGTCCTCTGACCTTTGACCCAGAGGTCCTCAGCCAGTTCCTGTGCGAGGGCGGCCGCCCCTCTGTCTCCCACCAGGGTGTTGCAGTTGAGAGTGACCCGGCGGAGGCCTCCCATGCCCTCGAATTCAGGCCTCCTGTACCTCAGAGATTCAGCCCAGGCTGCACTGTGCCTCCGCATTGCCTGATGCTGCAAAGCAGGGGAGAGGTCAGTCAACTGGAGGTCACACACAAACCCAAACAATAAGGATGCACGATTCTGCCCAATTGTTGAATGTGTAATGACTTCAATACAGATCTTCTGAGTATGTCATACGGACCATCCCCACTAGAGGGAAACAGAGCTCACTGTAATGACAGTCACAGATGGCACACATACTCATTCCATTTATCAATTGTGTCAAGGCTTAAATATCTTACTTTAACAGGCATCTTCACAGTCATCTACACTGACTGAAGTGGATTTAACAAGTGACATCAATAAGTGATCATAGCTTTCACCTGGATTTACCTGGTCGGTCATGGGAAAAGCATCTGTTCTTAATGTTTTGTATACTCAGAGTATATAAACCTTGGATTGCTGGCCATATTGGTGCTCCCCAGTAGGAGCGGTCCTCCATAGGAATTAATGACATTCTACAGTATTTCAATTAAATTATTAAAATAAAATAATTACATGTAATACGTTTTTGTTATAGTGTGGACAGGAACATTAGTTATCAAAAAAATTATACTTTAAGGAAAATGTGTACAGTACCAGTCCAAAGTTTGGACACACCTACTCATTCAAGGGTTTTTCTTTATTTTTACTATTTTCTACATTATAGAATAATAGTGAAGACATCAAAACTAGGAAATAACACATATGGAATCATGTAGTAAGCAAAGTAGCCACCCTTTGCCTTGATGACAGCTTTGCACACTCTTGGCATTCTCTCAACCAGCTTCATGTGGTAGTCACCTGGAATGCATTTCAATAGCAGGTGTGCCTTGTTAAAGTACATTTGTGGAATTTCTTTCCTTCTTAATGCGTTTGAGGCCATCAGTTGTGTTGTGACAAGGTAGAGATGGTATACAGAAGATAGTACTATTTGCTAAAAGACCAAGTCCATATTACGGCAAGAACAGCTCAAATAAGCAAAGAGAAACGACGGTTCATCATTACTTTGAGACATGAAGGTCAGTCAATGCAGAACATTTCAAGAACTTTGAATGTTTCTTCAAATGCAGTCGGAAATAAATATTGGCGCCGGAGGAGATGGCGGCCGTTTTATGTGCTCCTAACCAACTGTACTATTTTGTTAGCTTTTTTGTGTTGTTTGTAACTTATTTTGTACATAATGTTGCTGCTACCGTCTCTTATGACCGAAAATAACTTCTGGACATCAGAACAGCGATTACTCACCTCGACAAAGATTTTTTCTTTAACGAGTCCGACGTGAAAGAAATACTGCTTTCTCTGGAACGGGCCAAAATCCCTGTCATTTGCGTGAAGGAAAGACGGAGAAAAAGGGGGCGGCGGTCGGGCTGCCTTCTGAGAATTCATAGGCGAGTGAGTAAACCCCCACTGCCATTCGTTCTATTGGCCAACGTGCAATCATTGGAAACAAGAGGAAAAAAACAATAGACCACCTTTACTCCACACACAGAGACTCATACAAAGCTCTCCCTCGCCCTCCATTTGGCAAATCTGACCATAATTTTATCCTCCTGATTCCTGCTTACAAGCAAAAACTAAAGCAGGAAATACCAGTAACTCGCTCAATACGGAAGTGGTCATATGATGCGGATGCTACAGGACTGTTTTGCGAGCACAGACTGGAATATGTTCCGGGATTCATCTAATGGCATTGAGGAGTATACCACATCAGTCACTGGCTTCATCAATAAGTGCATTGAGGTAAAGGCAAGAGCTTTCAAGGAGAGGGACACTAATCCGGACGTTTATAAGAAATCCCGATACGGACGCCCTCAGACGAATCATCAAACAGGCAAAGCGTCAATACAGGATTAAGATTGAATCCTACTACACCAGCTCTGACGCTCGGCGGATGTGGCAGGACTTGAAAACTATTACGGACTACAAAGGGAAACCAAGCTGTGAGCTGCGCAGTGACGCAAGCCTACCAGACGAGCTAAATGCCTTTTATGCTCGCTTTGAGGCAAACAAAACTGAAGCATGCATGAGAGCATCAGCTGTTACGGACGACTGTGTGATAACGCTCTCGGTAGCAGATGTGAGCAAGACCTTTAACTTCTCTAGGGTAGGGGGCAGCATTTTCACGTTTGGATGAAAAGCATACCCAAATTCAACTGCCAGCTACTCATCCTCAGAAGATAAGATATGCATATTATTAGTAGATTTGGATAGGAAACACTCTGAAGTTTCTAAAACTGTTTGAATCATGTCTGTGAGTATAACAGAACTTATTTAGCAGGCGAAACCCCGAGGACAAACCATTCAGATTCTTTTTCTTTTTTGAGGTCACTCTCTTTTCAATTAATTTTCATTGGGAAAATGAAAAGCGAATTGCTTGCAGTTCCTACGGCTTTCACTGGATGTCAACAGTCCTGAGAAATTGGTTGAGGTTATTCCTTTGTGTAATGAAGAAATACGGCCATCTTGAAGTCGAGTCACTCTAGGTGTCTTGTTTGATTGAAGCGCATGACCAGAAGGCATGCTACATTTGGTTTTAATCCTGTATTGAACACAGATCATCCCGTCTTCAATTTTATCGATTATTAACGTTAAAAAAATACCTAAAGTTGTAATATCTTGGCAAAGTTTACAGGTACCCTTTGAGATATTTTGTCGTCATGTTTGAGCAAGTTGGAACCTGTGTTTTTCTGGATCAAACGCGCCAAATAAATTGACATTTTGGATATATATCGACGGAATTAATCGAACAAAAGGACCATTTGTGATGTTTATGGGACATATTGGAGTGCCAACAACAGAAGCTTGTCAAAGGTAAGGCATGAATTATATTTTTTATTTCTGCGTTTTGTGTCGCGCCTGCAGGGTTGAAATATACGTATCTCTTTGTTTACAATGTTGCTATACTCAGATAATAGCATCGTATGCTTTCGCCGAAAAGCCTATTTGAATTCTGACATGTTGGCTGGATTCACAACCAGTGTGGCTTTAATTTGGTATCTTTCATGTGTGATTTAATGAAAGTTTGATTTTATAGTAATTTTCATAGTAATTCATTTGAATATGGCGCTCTGCATTTTCTAAGGCTTTTGCCAAGTGAGACAGTAGCGTCTTGCCTAAACTCAGATTTTTGGATATAAATATAATCTTTACCGAACAAAAAATACATGTATTGTGTAACATGAAGTCCTATGAGTGTCATCTGATGAAGATCATCAAAGGTTAGTGATTCATTTTCTCTATTTCTGCTTTTTGTTACTGCTTTCTTTGGCTGGAAAAATGGCTGTCTTTTTCTGTGACTTGGCTCATATCTAACATAATCGTTTGGTGTGCTTTCGTCGTAAAACCTTTTTGAAATCGGACACTTGGCTGGATTTACAACAAGTGTAGCTTTAAAATGGTGTAAAATACTTGTATGTTTGAGGAATTTAAATTATGGGATTTCTGTTGTTTTGAATTTGGCGCCCTGCAGTTTCACTGGCTGTTGACGAGGTGGGACGTTACCGTCCCACATACCCTAAAGAAGTTAAACATGTCAACATTCACAAAGCAGCGGGACCAGGCGGATTACCAGGACTGAGACTCAAAGCATGCGCTGACCAACTGGCAAGTGTATTCACTGACATTTTCAACCTCTCCCTGACGGAGTCTGTAATACCTAGATGTATCAAGCAGACCACCATAGTCCCTGTGCCCAAGGGAGAGAAGGTAACCTGCCTAAATGATTACCGCCCTGTAGCACTCGCTTCGGTAGCCATGAAGTACTTTGAAAGGCTGGTCATGGCTCACATCAACAGCATCCTCCCTGATACCCTAGACTCACTCCAATTCGTATACCGCCAAACAGATCCACAGATGACGCAATCTCTACTGCACTCTACACTGCCCTTTCCCACCTGGACAAAAGAAACACCTATGTGAGAATTCTGTTCGACTACAGCTCAGCATTCAACACCATAGTGCCCACGAAGCTCATCACTAAGCTAAGGACACTGGGACTAAACACCTCCCTCTGCAACTGGATAATGGACTTCCTGACGGGCCACCCCCAGTTGGTAAAGGTAGGAAACAACATGTCTGCCACGCTGATCCTCAACACTGGGGCCCCTCAGGGGTGTGTGCTTAGTCCCCTACTGCACTCCCTGTTCACCTATGACTGCGTGGCCAAACACGACTCCAACACCATTATCACAGATGATGCTGAGACACAGACAACGATGAGACAGCCTATAGTGAGGAGGTCAGAGACCTGCCAGTGTAGTGCCAGGGCAATAACCTCTCCCTCAATGTGAGCAAGACAACAGGAGCAGATCAAGGACTACAGGAAAAGGCGGGCCGAACAGGCACCCATTAACATAGATGGGGCTGTAGTGGAGCGGGTAGAGAGTTCCAAGGTCCTTGATGTCCACATCACCAACAAACTATCATGGTGCAAACACACCAAGATAGTTGTGAAGAGGGCACGACAGGAGACTGAAATGGGTCCTCAGATCCTCAAAAGGTTTTACAGCAGCACCATCGAGAGCATCCTGACCGGTTGCATCACCGCTTGGTATGGCAACTGCTCGGTATCTGACCATAAGGCGCGACAGAGGGTAGTGCGTACGGCCCAGTACGTCACTGGGGCCAAGCTTCCTGCCATCCAAGACCTATATACTAGGCATGGTCAAAGGAAAGCCCCAAAAATTGCCAGACTCCAGTCACCCAAGTCATAGACTGTTCTCTCTGCTACCGCATGGCAAGCATTACCGGAGCACCAAGTCTCGGACCGAAAGGCTCCTTAACAGCTTCTACCCCCAAGCCAAAAGACTGTTCAACAACTAATCAAATGGCCACCCGGACTATTTACATTGACACCCCCCCTACATTTGTTTTTTTACACTGCTGCTACTCGCTGTTTATTATCTATGCATAGTCACTTCACCCCTACCTACATGTACAAATTACCTCAACTAACCTGTACCACCGCACATTGACTCGGTACCGGCACCCCCTGTATATAGCCTCGTTGTTATTTTATTGTGTTACTTTAGATTATTTGGTAAATATTTTCATACCTCTTTCTTGAACTGTACTGTTGGTTAAGTGCTTATAAGTAAGCATTTCACGGTAAGGAATACACTGGTTGTATTCGGCGCATGTGAAAAATAAAGTTTGATTTGAAAAACCATCCAGCGCTATGATGAAACTGGCTCTCATGAGGACCGCCACAGGAAAGGAAGACCCAGAGTTCTCTGCTGCAGAGGATGAGTTCATTAGAGTTACCAGCCTCAGAAAATTGCAGCCCAAATAAATGCTTCAGAGTTTAAGGAACAGACACATCTCAAAATTAACTGTTCAGAGGAGACTGCGTGAATCAGGCCTTCATGGTCAAATTGCTGCAAAGAAACCACTACTAAAAGGAGACCAATAAGAAGAGACTTGCTTGGGCCAAGAAACATGTGCAATGAACATTGGACCGGTGGAAATCTGTTCTTTGGTCTGATGAGTCCAAATTTGAGATTTTTGGTTCCAACCACCATGTCTTTGTGAGATGCAGAGTAGGTGAACGGATGATCTTCGCATGTCTGATTCCCACCGTGAAGCATGGAGAAGATGTGATGGTGCTTTGCTGGTGACACTGATTTATTTAGAATTCAAGGCACACTTAACCAGCATTGCTACCACAGCATTCTGCAGCGATACGCCATCCCATCTGGTTAGCGACTGGTGGGACTATCATTTATTTTTCAAACACCCTCCAGGCTGTAAAAATAATATTTGACCAAGAAGGAGAGTGATGAGTGCTGCCTCAGATGACCTGGGCTCCACAATCACCCGACCTCAACCCAATTGAGATGGTTTGGGATGAGTTGGACCGCAGAGTGAAGGAACAGCAGACAACAAGTGCTCAGCATATGTGGGAACTCCTTCAAAACTGTTGGAAAACCATTCCAGGTGAAGCTGGTTGAGAGAATACCAAGTGTGCAAAGCTGTCATCAAGGCAAAGGGTGGCTATTTGAAGAATTTCAAATACAAAATATATTTTGATTTGTTTAACACTTTTTGGTTATTACAAGATTCCATGTGTTATTTCATAGATTTGATGTCTTCACTATTATTCCACAATGTAGAAAATAGAAAAAAATAAAGAAAAATGTACGTACACTACCGTTCAAACGTTTGGGGTCACTTAGAAACTTCCTTATTGTTGAAAGAAAAGAAAAACACATTTTTTGTTAATTAAAATAACATCAAATTGATCAGAAATACAGTGTAGATAGTCATTTACAACATTAACTATTGTAGCTGGAAACGGCAGATTTTATATGGAATTTCTACATAGGCGTACAGAGGCCCATTATCAGCAACCATCACTCCAGTGTTCCAATGGCACGTTGTGTTAGCTAATCCAAGTATAATTTCAAAAAGGCTAATTGATCATTAGAAAACCCTTTTGCGGCCTCCCGGGTGGCGCAGTGGTCTAGGGCACTGCTTCGCAGTGCTAGCTGCGCCACCAGAGTCTCTGGGTTCACGCCCAGGCTCTGTCGCAGCCGGCCGCGACCGGGAGGTTCGTGGGGCGACGCACAATTGGGCTAGCGTCGTCCGGGTTAGGGAGGGTTTGGCCGGTAGGGATATCCTTGTCTCATCGCGCTCCAGCGACTCCTGTGGCGGGCCGGGCGCAGTGCGCGCCAACCAAGGGGGCCAGGTGCACGGTGTTTCCTCCGACACATTGGTGCGGCTGGCTTCCGGGTTGGAGGCGCGCTGTGTTAAGAAGCAGTGCGGCTTGGTTGGGTTGTGCTTCGGAGGACGCGTGGCTTTCGACCTTCGTCTCTCCCGAGCCCGTACGGGAGTTGTAGCGATGAGACAAGATAGTAATTACTAGCGATTGGATACCACGAAAATTGGGGATAAAAAATTGTGGGGGAAAAAAAGAAAAAAAAGAAAACCCTTTTGCAATTATGTTAGCACAGCTGAAAACTGTTGTGCTCATTAAAGCAGCATTAAAACTGGCCTTCTTTAGACTAGTTGAGTATCTGGAGCATCAGCATTTGTGGGTTTGATTACAGGCTCAAAATGGCCAGAAACAAAGCACTTTCTTCTGAAACTTGAAGGTTATTCCATGCGAAAAATTGTCACTACTCCCTTCACAGAACAGCGCAAACTGGCTCTAACCAGAATAGAAAGAAGAGTGGGAGGAGAAGCAAGAGGAGAAGTACATTACTGTCTAGTTTGAGAAACAGATTCCTCGTAAGTCCTCAACTGGTAGCTTCATTAAATAGTACCCGCAAAACACCAGTCTCAACGTCAACAGTGAAGAAGCAACTCCGGGATGCTGACCTTCTAGGCAGAGTTGCAAAGAAAAAAGCCATCTCTCAGACTGGCCAATAAAAATAAAATATTAAAGATGGGCAACAGAACACAGACACTAGACAGACAAATCTTGAGTTTGAGGTGTTCGGATCACGAAGAACATTCGTGAAACGCAGAAAAAATGAAAAGATGCTGGAGGAGTGCTTGACGCCATCTGTCAAGCATGGTGGAGGCAATGTGATGTTCTGGGGGTGCTAAAGTTGGAAATTTGTACAGAGTAAAAGAGCCTTCCTTCTTCAAGACCCATCACTCCATTTTGCAACGCCATAACATACCCTGTGGACGGCGCTTAATTGGAGCCAATTTCCTCCTACAACAGGACAACGACCCAAAGCACAGCTCCAAACTATGCAATAACTACTTAGGGAAGAAGCAGTCAGCTGGTATTCTGTCTATAATGGAGTGGCCAGCACAGTTACCTGATCTCAACCTTATTGAGCTGTTGTGGGAGAAGCTTGACCGTATGGTAAGTAAGAAGTGCCCATCAAGCCAATCCAACTTGTGGGAAGTGCTTCAGGAAGCATGGGGTGAAATTTCTTCACATTACCTCAACAAATTGACAAATAGAATGCCAAAGAATGCCCTCACCCTCCGATCCAACAGGTCCCAGACATGCTCAATGGGATTGAGATCCGGGCTCTTCGCTGGCCATGGCAGAACACTGACATTCCTGTCTTGCAGGAAATCACGCACAGAAGGAGCAGTATGGCTGGTGGCGTTGTCATGCTGAAGGGTCATGTCAGGATGAGCCTGCAGGAAGGGTACCACATGAGGAGGATGTCTTCCCTGTAACGCAAAGCATTGAGATTGCCTGCAATGACAACAAACTCAGTCCCATGATGCTGTGACACACCACCCCAGACCATGACAGACCCTCCACCTCCAAATCGATCCCACTCCAGAGTACAGGTCTCGGTGTAATGCTCATTCCTTCGACGATAAATGCGAATGCGACCATCACCCCTGGTGAGACAAAACCGCAACACGTCAGTGAAGAGCACTTTTTGCCAGTCCTGTCTGGTCCAGCGACGGTGGGTTTGTGTCCATAGGCAACGTTGTTGCCGGTGATGTCTGGTGAGGACCTGCCTTACAACAGGCCTACAAGCCCTCAGTCCAGCCTCTCTCAGCCTATTGCGGACAGTAGGAGCACTGATGGAGGAATTGTGCTTTCCTGGTGTAACTCGGGCAGTTGTTGTTGCCATCCTGTACCTGTCCCGCAGGTGTGATGTTCGGATGTACCGATCCTGTGCAGGTGTTGTTACACGTGGTCTGCCACTGCGAGGACGATCAGCTGTCCGTCTTGTCTCCCTGTAGCTCTGTCTTAGGCGTCTCACAGTACGGACATGACAATTTATTGCCCTGGCCACAGCTGCAGTTCTCATGCCTCCTTGCAGCATGCCTAAGGCAAGTTCCCACAGATGAGCAGGGACCCTGGGCATCTTTCTTTTGGTGTTTTTTAGAGTCAGTAGAAAGGCCTCTTTAGTGTCCTAAGTTTTCATAACTGTGACCTTAATTGCCTACCGTCTGTAAGCTGTTAGTGTCTTAACGACCGTTCCACAGGTGCATATTCATTCATTGTTTATGGTTCATTGAACAAGCGTGGGAAACAGTGTTTAAACCCTTCACAATGAAGATCTGTGAAGTTATTTGGAGGGTCCTGAAAAAGGGACGTTTCGTTTTTTGCTGAGTTCACACACACACACAGTATAATTTTTATTTGCAGTGCCTTTGGAAAGTATTCAAGTCCCTTGAGCTTTTCCAATTTTTTTGTTAGGTTACAGCCTTATTCTAAAATGTATTAAAACATTTTTTTTACCCTCATCAAATCGACACACAATACTCCATAACGACAATGCAAAAACAGGTTTAGAATTCTTTGCTAATTTACATTTTTTAACTGAAATATCACATTGACATAAGTATTCATAACCTTTACTCAGTACTTTGTTTAAACACCTTAGGCAGCGATTTTAGCCTTTTGTCTTCTTGGGTATGACGCTACAAGCTTGGCACACCTGTATTTGGGGAGTTTCTCCCATTCATCTCTGCAGATCCTCTCAAGCTCTGTCAGGTTGGATGGGGTGCTTTGCTGCACAGCTATTTTCAGGTCTCACCAGAGATGTTCGATCGGGCTCTGGCTGGGCCACTCAAGGACATTCAGACACTTGTTCCGTCTGGCCACTCTACCATAAAGCCTGATTGGTGGAGTGCTGCAGAGATGGTTGTCCTTCCGGAAGGTTCTCCCATCTCCATCTGTCAGAGTGACCATTGGGTTCTTGTTCACCTCCCTGGAAGAGTCTTGGTGGTTCCAAACTTGTTCCATTTAAGAATGATGGAGGACCACTGTGTTCTTGGGGACTTTCAATGCTGCAGAAATGTTTTGGTACCCTTCCCCAGATCTGTGCCTTGACACAATCATGTCTCGGAGCTCTACAGACAATTCCTTTGACCTCATGGTTTGGTTTTTGCTCTGACATGCAGTCAACTGTGGAACCTTATAGAAAACTGGTGTGTGCCTTTCCAAATCATGTCCAATCAATTGAATTTACCACAGGTGGAATCAAATCAAAACCGTTTGTTGCTTCATCATTATGGGGTATTGTGTGTAGATTGCTGAGGATTTTCATTTATTTAATCAATTTTAGAATAAGGCTGTAACGTAACAAAATTTGGAAAAAGTCAAGTGGTCTGAATACTTTCCGTATGAGCTACAAAAGTATTGGGACAATGACATTTGTTGTTGTTTTGGCTCTGTACTCTAGCACTTTGAAATTAAAATGATACAATGCCAATTAATACACAAGTGAATTTGTCCCAATACTTTCGGTCCCCTAAAATGGGTGGACTATGTAAAAAATAAAGTGCTCTAATTTCTAAACAGCTCACCCAATATGTATGTAAATACCCTTAAATTAAAGCTGACAGTCTGCCATTTAACCTCAGTCATTTTATCATTTCAAATCCAAAGTGCTGGAGTAGAGCCAAAACAACTAAAAATGTGTCACTGGCACAATAAAATACAACAATTTCTAAGATTTTACTGAGTTAAGGTTCATATAAGGAAATCAGTCAATTGAAATAAATGAGTCTCTAATCTATGAATTTCACATGACTGGAAATACAGATATGCATCTGTTGGCAACAGATACCTTTAAAAGAAAAATGGGCGGCAGGATCTTGTCAGCGTATCGCTGTGCATTCAAATTGCCATCGATAAAATGCAATTGTGTTCATTGTCCATAGCTTATGCCTTCCCATACCATAACCCCACCACCACAGGGCACTCGGTTCACAACGTTGACATCAGCAAACCACTCGCCCACACGACACCATACACGTGGTCTGCGGTTGTGAGGCTGGTTGGATGTACTGCTAAATTCTCTAAAATGACGTTGGAGGCAGCTTATGGTAGGAGAAATGAACATTCAATTCTCTGGCAACACCTCTGGTGGACATCCCTGCCTGCAGTCACCATGCCAATTGCACGGTCCCTCAAAACTTGAGACATCTGTGGCATTGTGTTGTGTGACATTTTAAAGTGGCCTATTATTGTCCCCAGCACAAGGTGCACCTGTGTAATGACCATTTTGTTTAATCAGCTTCTTGATATGCCACACCTGTCAGGTGGATGGATTATCTTGGCAAAGGAGAAATGCACACCAATAGGGATGTAAACAAATCTGTGCACAAAACTTTAGAGAAATACACTTTTTGTGCATATGGAAAATATCTGGGATCTTTTATTTCAGCTCATGAAACCAACACTTTACATGTTGCGTTTATATATTTATTTATATCTCATAATATAATTTAAAAGTATGCAGTAAGGTGTCTGTAATAGAATAAACGTGGAAAAACTAATGTAGACATTAATAAATGCATTTCTACAGCCAAAATAGTTTTTACAAACAGTGGGGAGTGACAAGATGGAGGCACAGTGGCTTCAACACAGCACCTCCTATCAGTTATCTAGTATATAAATATTTGCAAAGGAAGGGTTGGTAAGACCAAGCTCATAACAGAGGTCCAGTACCTTGATGATGTTGGCCATATGCTCCGCTCCTCTCCAGGTCAGATTGCAGCCTGTGAAGTCCACTGTCTTTATAGATGGAGAGTACTTCACACTCTGGCAGATAGCTGAACATTAGAAAACACCAAATCAGACAAAAAAGATCATGTGGTAATAACTTGCACACAAGACACATTTTCTCACTTTTCCCACTACGTCTCACTCACCTTCTAACCCCTCGTCTGCTATAGGACAGTGAGCCAAAGAGAGATTTTCCAAAGAGACACTTTTGGCTAAACCCTGGAACAACAAACTAGCATTAGTGGGTGCCCTGCAGAACCTTAAGTTGGTTCAGGTAAATCTGCCTCTGCAACTTGCTACCTTGGTAAGAGTGATAAGGTCTCTCTCTCTAAATGGAAGACCATGGAGTTGGAGGGTCTTGAGGTTTGGTGAAGCTGTCAGACACTCCCTGAGTGCTTTACACAGTTTGAACGTCATCTCCTTGGAGCGGATGGCTGGAATCTTCTTCCTATTGCCAGCCCTGTACCTTTCTGAGAAAGGTAAAGAGAAGAGGCCGTACAAGGAATAAGGACAGGTTATAAAGCAAGGGGCTCCTACTTCAAGTTGTTTAGCCTACTTGATGTTTACCTGGCTCTCCGATGCCAAGACCACTTTGGTAGCAGCTTCTGACTGCAACATGTTGTAGCTGTTTATTGATGGTCAGAGAGTTGAGTATGGGTGTCCAATCTGTCAGTTTGAGCCGATCCCCATTAAAGTCAAGCATTTCTTGACTCAGGTTTGCCTTGACTGCTGGCAATGGGACTGAGTCCTGCATAGCGCATGCATAATCATAATATGCCTCGAAGTCTTGGGCACCTCTGCGACGAATTTGGACTGTGCCCAACATTTCCAATCTAGTGGCAGAAAAAACTAAGAGTTAACTTAAAGGACACAATATGGAGGTTTAGGAACTTGTCTGCGTCAAATTGTGGCTTGAATGTTTATTTATTTAATATCATATAGATAATATTAATACATTTTATTTAATGAAACTAGCTATATAAATCCTTAGTTTTAGGCAAACATAGCTAATACTTTTGCTCATGCCTAGTCTGATTAATCAGGCTTTAATACACAATAAATGGGTATATACAGCCTGAAACTAATGCCTGAAAAATCTTGTAAGATGTTCCTTATAAGCCCGAATGTTGAGAAAAATTACATTTAAACTTAATCTACCGGTTGTCTGTGCAGTTTGTCCATCAGCTGCTTGAAATTTGAGACAAAATATCCACAGGAAAGTATTGTTTACTCAACGTTTTAGAGAGCCAGTAGGTATATGGTTCAGTACAGCACAGGGGTAAAGTTAGTTTTATATTGGATAGTCGGTTCGCTCCTCGATAGCTATTGAATCAACCTTACCATGACATAGCCCTTGATCATGACTAGGGTTGCACATTTTGGGGACTATTCAGAGGTGGAAACTTTCCGTGGGAATTAACAGGAATATATATGGGAATTGACGGAAATATATGCAAATTAAAATTAATACAATTTAAAATGTAGATGTTTTTTGCATTGCATATATTTACCATATCAAATGGAGACCGAAACATAAACCTTTTACCTTATTATAAGTAGACATAATTGCAAATTACTAAATCCTTCCAATAGAAAAAAAACATAATTTAGTTACAAATTGAACTTTAATTAAATGAGTTGACTCTTCACATGGGATGATTTCACTCAACAACAAAAGGGAATATTGAATGATCCATCGCATCTCCCAAAAACATTTTCAACATTCATCTGTAAATTGAGTCTAGAAACTAAAGCTGTGGTTGTCTTCCTCTCAGGCTTCCATGTCTTCTCCCTGGACCTCCTCAATGTCCACTTATTGAACATCAGACTCTGAGGCCTCATCTTCACTGTCACTTTCCAACCTTGTTGAGGATGGCTCGTTGTCAGGCTCAAAAAGCATCAAATTTGCCCAGAAGGACACCAATTTTTCAACCCTTGTATTGGTCAGCCTGTTGCGTGCTTTGGTGTGTGTGTGTTCCCAAACAAGGACCAGTTGTGCTCTGAGGCGGCTGATGTTGGTGGGATTTGGAGGATGATGGAGGCAACAGGGGAAAGAGCCTCAGATCCACAAAGTCCCTTCCACCAGGTGGCTGATGAGATATGTTGGCACGTCTGCCATATTGCATCTCCATCTCAAAGCCCTTGCATGGAAGTGTACTTCGCCAGACTGCAAAGAACCTTGCCCTCATCCAGGCCAAGGTGTCAAGACATGGTAGTGATGACACCATAGGCCTTGTTGATCAGGATGCTCTTGCCAGCATACTTGGGGTCCAACATGTATGGGCTTCAGGCAGAAGTATTCACGCTTTTTGATGTATTTCAGAACTGCAGTTTCCTCTGCTTGGAGCAACAGTGAAGTGGGCAGGGCAGTACAGATTTCTCCTCTTACATCTGCAACCAGAGTCTGAACATCAGACAGGATGGCATTGTCTCCCTCAATCCGTGCAATGGCTACTGCTATAGGTTTTAGGAGTTTCAGGCTGCTTACCACTCTCTCCCAAAATACATCATCCAGGAGGATCCTCTTGATGGGGCTGTCCATATCGGCAGACTGTGATATGGCCATTTCTTGGAGAGACTCCTTCCCCTCCAGGAGACTGTCAAACATGATGACACCACCACCCCAACGGGTGTTGCTGGGCAGCTTCAATGTGGTGCTCTTATTCTTCTCACTTTGCTTGGTGAGGTAGATTGCTGCTATAACTTGATGAACCTTCACATACCTAACCATTTCCTTGGCTCTCCTTGAGGAGCAGATTCAATGCATGTAAAGCACAGCCAACAGGTTTGATGTGAGGGTAGGACTCCTCCACTTTAGACCAAGCAGCCTTCATGTTCACAGCATTGTCTGTCACCAGTGCAAATACCTTCTGTGGTCCAAGGTCATTGATGACTGCCTTCAGCTCATCTGCAATGTAGAGACCAGTGTGCCTGTTGTCCCTTGCGCCTGTGCTCTTGTAGAATACTGATTGAGGGGTGGAGATGATGAAGTTAATTATTCCTTGCCCACGAACATTCGACCACCCATCAGAGATGATTGCAATACAGTCTGCTTTCTCTATGATTTGCTTGACCTTCACTTGAACTCTGCATCCAGCAAATGAGTAGATAAAGCATGTCTGGTTGGAGGGGTGTATGCTGGGTGAAGAACATTCGGAAATCTCTTCCAATACACATTGCCTGTGAGCATCAGAGGTGAACCAGTGGCATACACAGCTCGAGCAAGACATTCATCAGCATTTCTCTGACTACGTTCCTCCATTGAGTCAAACAAACTTCGGATTCCAGGAGGACAATGAGCTCTTGCTATCAATAAGGTGTCCGATTCATCATTCTAACCTCGAATAGAACTAGAGGGACTTTTATCAGAGGTTGCTTGTTGTGAGCGCTGACGGAACTTTATGCACTTGGCCAGATGATTCTGCTTCTTTGTTGCATTCTTCACATATGATTTGGCACATTATTTGCAAATGTACACAGCTTTTCCTTCTACATTAGCTGCAGTGAAATGTCTCCATACATCAGATTGTGGCCATGTCATTTTCCTGTAAAGAATATAAAAAAATACCAAATACAATTCCATGTACAGATAAATAGTTAAGCAGTTAGATGAAACCATTCCTTTGTAAAATACATGTTTTAAGATGAAACATGTATGGAAACAGGTGAATTAACACTACTCAGTTAGCAGGCTCAAGCAAGCTAAAACACACATGGTAGCAAGAACTAACTAGCAGAAATTGTTAACAAGTTAGAGATGATTTAAACACACTTTGCTGTAGGCTACTATTTACTAGTTAACAAAAAATTATGTCATGTAAAATATTTTCACCCCACCCAGCATTGTAATCAAAATTTACCAGTAAACATGTAGTCCTTGTCTCAGACAGTGTAGTAATGTGATGGAAGAGTGCACTGCACATGTGATGAAAAAACACACTGTGCATGCAGAGGGTTGCAATTCCATTGAATTGGGGATAGTTTAACCAAAATTTGCCACAAGACCTAGAATTGCCTTATTTTAATCCCACAAAAAGGTTCACTGTTATAAGATAACTTTTTTGATGAATTTAAACAAAATTCCAGGGCTTAACTTCCCATGGAAAATGTCTGGGAAAATTCGGTACATTTACTGGAAAGTTTCCGACCCTTTGTAACCCTAATCATGACTCTCAGTTCCATTATATTACAAATACTGTAAGAGTCATCGGACGAAGGCGTTTTCTGTGGGTGGGGTGGGGGTGGGGGTTGTTAAGAGCCGCAAAGCTCGGTCTGAACATTAACACGCAATCGCTAGCGGTACGGTTTTGGAAACATAAGGACCTTATCTTTAATATCAGCTAGATATAAAAAATAAAAAAATGTACTAAAAGGTTAAATTGATACACACCTTTAGAGTTAGTGTTCCCACATGGCCATATTACAGCGCTTTATGGACACCAGACGGAAGACAGAGTGGACTGACTACCTGTACTAATTAGCTATCTGCGTCTCCGAACACCTGTGTATGAACGGAAGATAGACGCAACAAACGAGTTGTCACTGAAAAATACTGTCGGCTGCAACTGTCTTAAAACCGTGTACAGGAAATATGTATTTTGCATTTGTGAAATTATTTTGATGTGATATGAAAGCAGAGGGATTTCTGTTTCTAGAACCGTAACGCAATTGATAATCAATTCACTTTTAGGTGGAGTAGTTGGCTGTTTTGGCTTCCAGAGCCAATTCGCCCTTTAAAACAGAACATGTAAGGTCCTTGGACTAATGAGTAATGTTAAGTTTCTTTAGTCCAATATTATGCTAGCCATGATAATTAACATTTTATATTCTGAATCAGGGGAGGGTGGATAACAATTGACACTGTGAATTTATATATTTCAATGTATTTTTCAGATTTCAATCTTCAAAAAAAAAGTGTGGATTATTCTCCATCCTCCCCTTGATTGAGAATATACAATTTTCATTGTCATGGAATGCTTGGTTCAATAGCTATTGATGAGAAAGACCCGAATATACAATATAAAATGAACTGAACCATATACCAGCTCTCTAAAAAACATTGGGTAAACAATACTTTTCTGTGGATATTTTGTATAAAATTTTGAGCAGTTGAAGGACAACCCACACAGAGAACCGGAAGAGTAAGTTTACATTTAATTTTATTCAACATTCTGGCTTGTAAGGACATTTTAGTAGCACTAAAAACTAAAAGAGAATTCCTACTTTATTTAACAACTTTATAAAGATAAAGAATATTATAAGGTGGAGCACATTAAGAAATGGTTGGTGCTTAAGTAAACTAATGTCATGAACATTAACAGCCTACTGGTAAAAAAAAATACAATTAAATGTTTAAAAAATATCTTTTTTTTTTTTTTTTTTTTTAAATTTTATCCCCTTTTTCTCCCCAATTTTCGTGGTATCCAATCGCTAGTAATTACTATCTTGTCTCATCGCTACAACTCCCGTACGGGCTCGGGAGAGACGAAGGTCGAAAGTCATGCGTCCTCCGAAGCACAACCCAACCAAGCCGCACTGCTTCTTTAACACAGCGCGCCTCCAACCCGGAAGCCAGCCGCACCAATGTGTCGGAGGAAACACCGTGCACCTGGCCCCCTTGGCTAGCACGCACTGCGCCCAGCCCGCCACAGGAGTCGCTGGAGCGCGATGAGACAAGGAAATCCCTACCGGCCAAACCCTCCCTTACCCGGACGACGCTAGCCCAATTGTGCGTCGCCCCACGGACCTCCCGGTCGCGGCCGGCTGCGACAGAGCCTGGGGGCGAACCCAGAGACTCTGGTGGCGCAGTTAGCACTGCGATGCAGTGCTCTAGACCACTGCGCCACCCGGGAGGCCCATAAATTATTATTTTGATTGTATATTATTGTTTATTTACCAGTGCTATTGTTCAAGGATACAATTTTGAAATGTAATGTTTAAGAAGTCACATTATTTTTGTTGTGTTGCACAAACAAATTGCACTGTAAAGGAAAAACAATCGATTGTGTATCCATAAAACCAGAGTCCAGTCTACTCACTAGTCAGTAGAAAACAAATCAGATGAGTTAGAAAGTGTTGCTAGACTTTTACTGTGGCCAAACAGCTTAAAAATGGGTTGCCTGGACACAATACTGTACAAATATAGCACTGTACAGAATTTTTTTATTTTATTTGTGCCGATGTCAAAGTAGGTGGGGAGTACTTAGTAGGGTTTGTACAATCTATATATGGTGTCATTTCATGGGGCTCTGATTAATAGAGTGTTGCTGGCCTTTGACTACGCCCATTACAATGGCCACAATGCAAATCACTGTATAGGCATTGCATACTGGCTTAGAGAGAAAAATATATAATTTGTGCCAATATAAAAGTGGGGTGGGGAGTAATCAGTAGGGTCTGTAGAATCTATATATGGTGTCATTTCATGGGGCATCTATATATGGTTAAATTATATAATATTTCACTGTCTGCTTTTGTATTTAATCTAGATCATGCATTCTATTGTACTAGGTGCTAATTCATAGATTTTCAGATGTGTTTTCTTGCTTGATCAAATGACATATGCATTTATCCTTGAAATAGAAAGCATGTGTGTGCGCCAACGATGATGGCATGACGGTGAAACGTTTGTGTTTTGTTTTCATTTATGCACTCTTGCACTGTGATTTTTTGGGAACCATGATATTTTAATAAACATCTTTATTTTGCATTCAAGCCTCATTTTTTAATTTATTCCTTTTTTCTACAGTGTGCAGTCTCTATCTCTTCCAGAATCTATATAGGGTGTCATTTCATGTACACACAATCTATTGTTTTTCCTTCAGTGCTATATTTGTACCGTATAGTGTTCAGGCACCCTGTTTTAAGCTGTTTGACCACAGTAAAAGTCCAGCAACAATCTGTATTATTCAGAACCCCATGAAATTACAACGTATATAGATTCTACAGACCCTACTGAGTACTCCCCACACTTTTACATCAGCACCCAGAATAGTTTTTGCTCTATAAACCAATAGGTATTCCATATACAGTGATTCGCATTGGGGGCATTTAATTGACCTTTGAACATGTTTAAAAACACAAATGTAATGCGAATGTCGCTTAAATATGAACAAATATATATCATTGCTAATGTGTAGACAATTATGTTTCATATCATGAATACAGGTTATTGGCACCTTTCTACTATAACCTGGGGACTTGTATTGTGACTTTTTTTTATGTTGTTGATGTAGCTATAGCTAATTAACTTGCGAGTGGGCTAACTGGCTAATAATAACTATTTAGCTAGTTAGTAAAACAATTAAAATATAGCTGCCTACGTTAACGTTAAAACACTGATAGCATTTAGGTATAAGTTTCAGATGAGATGCCATCCAACGTTCCTACTAGTCGCTAGCCATGACAGCTTGCTAATGCTAGCTAACGTTAGTTAGCTGCAGAGTAAATAGTGAACAGTTAGCCAGCTGTGGCCCCAGTTAAACCACAAGCTATCATTAATAAACATACATTCACTTTCAATTGTTGTAATGTCTTATGATTGTAAAGCTAGCTACCAAGATACACAACATGCAACAGCTCACCTGTCAGTTTCTCTAGGAGTTATTGTTTCCTTGGTTTCCTAACCGCGCCAACAGTCAAAACTGTGCAAACCCACCTCTGTTCCGCCAGCAAGAATAACAGCTATAAGCTATAAGCAAGACATAGCAAGAATAAACCCGTGACCTCGGAGATTTTCTTTCGAAATAAAAGTCCCACAAAGAGGATGGTAAAAAATAATACAAATGGTCGATATTCGTAACATTTTATGAAGAAATGTTAGCAGACTTAGAATGTTGTTTAACAATATGAAAAAATGAATACATTTAATCGCTTTATAGCACAAATGATATTATAACATTGACATTATTGTTAACAGCATTAAAAGTAATGATTACTATACTGAAAAACATAAACAGAACATGTACAGTGTTGGTCCCATGTTTCATGAGCTGAAATAAAAGATCCCAGAAATGTTCCATATGCACAAAAAGCTTATTTCTCTCAACTTTTGTGCACAAATTAGTTTACATCCCTGATAGTGAGCATTTCTCCTTTGCCAAGATAATCCATCCACCTGACAGAGGTGACATATCAAGAAGCTGTTTAAACAGCATAATCATTACACAGGTGCACCTTGTGCTGGAGGCAATAAAAGGCCACTCTAAAATGTGCAGTTTTGTCACACAACACAATGCCACAAATTTCTCAAGTTTTGAGTGTGCGCAATTGACATTCGGACTGCAGGAATGTCCAACAGAACTGTTGCCAGGTAATTGCATTTTCATTGTCATGTGAAATCCATATATTAGGCCATAATTTATTTAAATTGACTGATTTTCTTCTATGAACTTTAACTCAGTCAAATATTTAAAATTTTGCCTGTTGTGTTGATATTTGTGGTAATGACAGTAATACAAATAACAAAACATGATTTATGCTACTATTAATAATAATAGTAATAACAATATGAATAATAATATTGTAATGCTACATGTTAGAAGACACTTTTAAATCCCATTGTTAATTAGCCCACTCGTATTGCACGATGTTCAGTACATTTTTCATATTGGACATACTGTCCATTCTACTCAGGAGCACCTCTAGTTTCCAAAGAAGTGTATATACTCTATACTTCATATGAATTTAAGATTACCTATTAATTTTGAATGACTTGCATGAAATAAATCTTATGAATTATAAATGTTATATTGTTATATCAATTATTAAAAAATGCTATATTTTTATTTAAATGACTAATGAGATCAAGAAAGTCATGAATTTGAGGAAAATCACATTTTAAAAAATGCCTGTTGTGTAATGAATTACTCATGAAATTAATTAGGTGATCTTGTCAACTGTACTGGAGGGTTTGAAGGAATCTTTATGGACGTATTTTGAGGTTTTGGGTCTCTATAGTCAGCACGTGATGATACTAGAAAATATTTTTTTATGTACTTTTCCAAGACTAGATGTGAAAGAATAATCATCTGTTGAATGTTATGGTGTATGATTCTCTGAAATGTCATTTTGTCTTTCAGGAACTGAAAGCCTCGTACCTTTGAAATGTGATGTTCCTCTCCTTGTTGAAATTCATAACCATTATTCTACTTAAGACAAGAGCCACAGGGCTTGAATTTTTATTTTTTTTTTACCTTTATTTAACTAGGCAAGTCAGTTAAGAACAAATTCTTATTTTCAATGACGGCCTAGGAACAGTGGGTTAACTGCCTTGTTCAGGGGCAGAATAAACATGAGCCTAGTTGCAAGGCTCAATAATAGGTTTTAGTCCCTTGCTGGAGGCCACTGGACACAGATATTTAGCCATTTAAGCACTAGATTACCCTTGAATTAGTGTAAAATATCATTCAGTTGGTATGTGCAGTGGGGCAAAAAAGTATTTAGTCAGCCACCAATTGTGCAAGTTCTCCCACTTAAAAAGATGAGAGAGGCCTGTAATTTTCATCATAGGTACACTTCAACTATGACAGACAAAATGAGAAAGAAAAATCCAGAAAATCACATTGTAGGATTTTTTATGAATTTATTTGCAAATAATGGTGGAAAATAAGTATTTGGTCACCTACAAACAAGCAAGATTTCTGGCTCTCACAGACCTGTAACTTCTTCTTTAAGAGGCTCCTCTGTCCTCCACTCGTTACCTGTATTAATGGCACCTGTTTGAACTTGTTATCAGTATAAAAGACACCTGTCCACAACCTCAAACAGTCACACTCCAAACTCCACTATGGCCAAGACCAAAGAGCTGTCAAAGGACACCAGAAACAAAATTGTAGCCCTGCACCAGGCTGGGAAGACTGAATCTGCAATAGGTAAGCAGCTTGGTTTGAAGAAATCAACTGTGGGAGCAATTATTAGGAAATGGAAGACATACAAGACCACTGATAATCTCCCTCGATCTGGGGCTCCACGCAAGATCTCACCCCGTGGGGTCAAAATTATCACAAGAACGGTGAGCAAAAATCCCAGAACCACACGGGGGGACCTAGTGAATGACCTGCAGAGAGCTGGGACCAAAGTAACAAAGCCTACCATCAGTAACACACTACGCCGCCAGGGACTCAAATCCTGCAGTGCCAGACGTGTCCCCCTTCTTAAGCCAGTACATGTCCAGGCCCGTCTGAAGTTTGCTAGAGAGCATTTGGATGATCCAGAAGAAGATTGGGAGAATGTCATATGGTCAGATGAAACCAAAATAGAACTTTTTGTTAACTCAACTCGTCGTGTTTGGAGGGCAAAGAATGCTGAGTTGCATCCAAAGAACACCATACCTACTGTGAAGCATGGGGGTGGAAACATCATGCTTTGGGGCTGTTTTTCTGCAAAAGGACCAGGACGACTGATCCGTGTAAAGGAAAGAATGAATGGGGCCATGTATCGTGACATTTTGAGTGAAAACCTCCTTCCATCAGCAAGGGCATTGAAGAGGAAACGTGGCTGGGTCTTTCAGCATGACAATGATCCCAAACACACCGCCCAGGCAACGAAGGAGTGGCTTCGTAAGAAGCATTTCAAGGTCCTGGAGTGGCCTAGCCAGTCTCCAGATCTCAACCCCATGGAAAATCTTTGGAGGGAGTTTAAAGTCCGTGTTGCCCAGTAACAGCCCCAAAACATCACTGCTCTAGAGGAGATCTGCTTGGAGGAATGGGCCAAAATACCAGCAAGAGTGTGAAAACCTTGTGAAGACTTACAGAAAACGTTTGACCTCTGTCATTGCCAACAAAGGGTATATAACAAAGTATTGAGATAAACTTTTGTTATTGACCAAATTTTATTTTCCTCCATAATTTGCAAATAAATTCATTAAAAATCCTACAATGTGATTTTCTGGATTTTTTTTCTCATTTTGTCTGTCATAGTTGAAGTGTACCTATGATGAAAATTATAGGCCTCTCATCTTTTTAAGTGGGAGAACTTGCACAATTGGTGGCTAACTAAATACTTTTTTGCCTCACTGTAGTTCAATTAAACAAACAAGTGTATGGCACTTTGTCAAATGTCACAGAACGCCCAACCTCGGAAGGAGCAGGCCTTTTCCTGTTCATAATATAACACAATCTAAAACACAGGGGAGATGGTATTAATCTGACCTGTGTTCAAGACAGGGGAAATGTGGTAAAGTAAATAACTATTAACAAAATCTGTGCACATTCTTAAAAGGATGATAACCCAAAATCTTTGTATTTGCTTAGTAACCATTTTTTTTCCTGGTAAAATTTGAAATCTAGGGTGATAATTCTACATGTAAAATGATTTGTTCTGTATGCCTACTATATTTTGGAGCAGACTTGTCATGGAAAATTCCAACACAGTAACAAACATGACCAAACCAAAGGAAACATCAATGAGGTCATCAATAACTAGTTCCATTAACTTTCACTCAATGTAGCTATTAATATCATGACTATGCCAATTAAACATTATTACATGCATGCAGAAATAATTTGTTTTTCAGTGCTGGTACAGAAGCGCATTCCAACCTGTATCATATTTCGGGAATGGGGGCTAGACCAAAGCATGGACCAGTGAAGCTCTTTTAAGATTGAATTCAAACGGTTATAAGCTGCCTTCGCTACTCATTTAATTAGAATTTGCATATTAGAAGTACTTTAGGAAATTAGGGAAGTGCAGTATCCTGTCAATTACCCCAGACAGGAAGCACAGCAACGCCCTATGATTTGAGTAGCTACCATCATGCAAATGTACACTATACAGTGAATTTGGAAAGAGTTCAGACCCCTTGACTAGTTCCACATTTTGTTACGTTACAGCATATTCTAAAATGAATTGTTTTTTCCCCCTCATCAATCTACCATGCCAAGTGTGCAAAGCTGTCATCAAGGCAAAGGGTGGCTACCTTGAAGAATCTCAAATATAAAATATATTTTGAATTGTTTAACACTTTTTTGGTTACTACATGATTATTCTACAATATAGAAAATAGTAAAATAAAGAAAAACCCTTGAATTAGTAGGTGTGTCCAAACTTTTGACTGGTATTGTATGTAAATAATCTATTTCTGTATGCATCTATATGCATAATCTATATGCAAAATAATTTTTTTTTAAACTGTTTTCAGTTTGTCATCGTGGGTTATTGTGTGTAGATTGACGAGGAAATAATGTTTTTAATTCATTTTAGAATAAGGCTGTAAATTAACAAAACGTGGAAAAAGTCAAGGTGTCTGAATTCTTTCCGAATGCTCTGTATATACAAAAGTATGTGGACATACTTTTTCCCTTCAAGTTAGTGGATTCAGCTATTTCAGCCACACCCATTGCTGACAGGTGTATAAAATCGAGCACACAGCCATGCAATCTCTATAGACAAATATTGGCAGTAGAATGGCCTTATTGAAGAGCTCAGTTACTTTCAATGTGTCACCGTCATATGGTGCCACCATTCCAATAAGTCAGTTTGTCATATTTCTGCACTGTTAGAGCTACCCTGGTCAACTGTAACTGCTGTTATTGTGAAGTGGAAATGTCTAGCAGCAACAACGGCTCAGCCGCGAAGTGTTCAGCACGTTACAGTCGTCTGTCCTCGGTTGCAACACTCACGACCAAATTCCAAACTGCCTCTGGAAGCAACGTCAGCACAAGAACTGTTCGTTGGGAGCTTCATGAAATTGTTTTCCATGGCAGAGCAGCTGCACACAAGCCGCTATTGGACTCTGGAGCAGTGGAAACAAGTTCTCTGGAATGATGAATCACGCTTCAAATCAACCTTCTTCACCACACTGTTTGTGTGGGTGGACCATTTCAGTTTGTCAGTGATGTGTACGCCGACGAACTTGAAGCTTTACACCTTCTAACTGTGGCCACGTTGATGTGGATAGGGGGGTACTCCCTCTGTTTCCTGAAGTCCACAATCATCTCCTTAGTTTTGTTGACGTTGAGTGAGAGCTTATTTTTCTGGCACCACTCTCCCAGAGCCCTCACCTCCTCCCTGTAGACTGTTTCGTCCTGGTTGGTAATCAAGCCTACTACTGTTGTGTCGTCTGCAAACTTGATGATTGAGTTGGAGGCGTGCGTGGCCACGCAGTCATGGGTTAACAGGGAGTACAGGAGGGGGCTGAGCATGCACCCTTGTGGGGCCCCTGTGTTGAGGATCAGCAAAGTGGAGGTGTTGTTTCCTACCTTTACCACCTGGGGGGCGGCCCGTCCGGAAGTCCAGGACCCAGTTGCACAGGGCGGGGTTCAGACTCAGGGCCTCAAGCTTAATGATGAGCTTAGAGGGTACTATGGTGTTGAATGCTGAGCTATCGTCAATGAACAGCATTCTTACATAGATATTCCTCTTGTGTAGATGGGATAGGGCAGTGTGCAGTGCGATGGCGATTGCATCGTCTGTGGATCTATTGGGGCGGTAAGCAAATTGAAGTAGGTCTAGGGTGTCAGGTAAGGTAGAGGTGATATGATCCTTGACTAGTCTCTCAAAGCACTTCAACATGACAGAAGTGAGTGCTACGGGGCGATAGTCATTTAGCTCAGTTACCTTTACTTATTGGGTACAGAAACAATGGTGGACATGTGGGGACAGCAGACTGGGATAGGGAGAGATTGAATATGTCCGTAAACACACCAGCCAGCTGGTCTGCGCATGCTCTGAGGACGAGGCTAGGGATGCCATCTGGCCTGGCAGCCTTGCGAGGGTTAACACACTTAAATGTCTTACTCATGTTGGCTACGGAGAAGGAGAGCCCACAGTCCTTGGTAGCGGGCCTCATCGGTGGCACTGTGTTATCCTCAAAGCGGGCAAAGAAGGTTTTAGTTTGTCTGGAAGCAAGCCGTCAGTGTCCGTGAGGCTGGTTTTCCTTTTGTAGTCCGTGATTGTCTGTCGACCCTGCCACATACGTCTTGTTGAATTGCGACTCCACTTTGTCTCTATACTGATGTTTTGCCTGTTTGATCGCCTTATGGAGGGAATAACTACACTGTTTGTATTCTGACATATTCCGTCACCTCGCCTCGGTTAAATGTGATGGTTTGCGCTTTCAGTTTTGCACGAATGCTGCCATCTATCTACGGTTTCTGGTTATCGTAGGTTATAATAGTCACAGTGGGTACAACATCTCCTATTCCTGATAAACTCAGTCACCGTATCAGTATATTCATCAATGTTATTCTCAGAGGCTACATGGAATATATCCTAGCATGATCAAAACAATCTTGAAGCGTGGAATCCAATTGGTCAAACCAGTGTTGAATAGTCCATAGCACGGGCACTTCCTGTTTGAGTTTCTGCCTATAGGAAGGGAGGAGAAAAATGGAGTCGTGATCAGATTTGCCAAAGGGAGGCCGGAGGAGGGCCTTGTAGGCATCCCGGAAGTTGGAGAAGCAGTGGTCAAGTGTTTTAGCAGAGCGAGTACTGCAGTCAATATGGAGAAGGTGTAAAGTTTTAAGTTCCTCAGCATTCACATCACGGACAAACTGAAATGGTCCACCCACACAGTGTGGTGAAGAAGGCGCAACAGCGCCTCTTCAACCTCAGGAAACTGAAGAAATTTGGCTTGGCACCTAAAACCCTCACAAACTTTTACAGATGCACAATTGAGAATATCCTAATGGGCTGCTAGTTGCTTGTCGCAGTTGCTGGTACAGCACCGCCCACAACTGCAAGGCTCTCCAGAGGATGATGCGGTCTGCACAACGCATCACCGGAAGCAAACTACCTGCCCTCCAGGACACCTACAACACCCGATGTCACAGGAAGGCCAAAAGGATCATCAAGGACAACAACCACTCGAGCCACTGACTGTTCACCCCGCTACCATCCAAAAGGCGAGGTCAGTACAAGTGTATCAAAGCTGGGACCGAGAGACTGAAAAACAGTTCTATCTCAAGGCCATCAGACTGTTAAACAGTCATCACTAACACAGAGGCTGTTGCCTACATACAGACTTGAAATCATTGGCTACTTTAATAAATGGATCACTAGTCACTTTAATAATGCCACTTTAATAAGGTTTACATATCTTGCATTACTCATCTCATATGTATATACTGTATTTTATACCATCTATTGCATCTTGCCTATGCCGCCCTATGCCGCTCTGCCATATACATATATTTATATGTATATATTCTTATTCCATTCCTTTACTTATTTTTGTGTGTATTAGGTAGCTGTTGGGGAATTGTTAGATGTTGCTGCACTGTCGGAACTAGAAGCACAAGCATTTCACTACACTCGCAATAACATCTGCTAACCATGTGTATGTGACAAATAAAATGTTATTTTCTTGATATGTTGATAGAACTTCGGTAGCGTTTTCCTCAAATTTGCATAAAATCCCAACCTACAATAAATGCAGCCTCAGGATATGTGGTTTCCAGTTTGCATAAAGTCCAGTGAAGTTCTTTGAGGGCTGTCGTGGTATCGGCTTGATGGGGAATATACACAGCTGTGACTATAACCAAAGATAATTCTCTTGGGAGGTAATACGGTCGGCATGTGATTGTGAGGTATTCTAGGTTGGGTGAACAAAAGGACTTGAGTTCCTGTATGTTATCACAATCACACCATGAATAGTAATCAGATTGTCAACTTTATTATCCAGAGACTGAACTTTAGCGAGTAATATACTTGGAAGCGGTGGGTGGTGTGCATGCCTCCTGAGTTGGACTAGAAGTCCACTCCTTGTACCTCTTAAACCGGCGAATCAGTTCAATTGCCCTGCGGGGTACGAACAAAGGTTCCGATTCGGGAAAGTCGTATTTCTGGTTGTAATGCTGGTAATGCCGGCTGTGTGTAATAACACCAAAACAATTCTGCCCTAATAAAGTAAGAAATAACACGTAAAAAAAACGAAATACTGCAAAGTTGCCTAGGGGCTAGAACCTCGGCTGCCCTCTCGATCTGTGCCCCTTTTCACCATCTGGCAGTCTGAAGGACTAATCTGTATTTGGCGGATGCCAGGAGAAGGCTACCTGCCTGAATGCATAGTGCCAACTGTAAAGTTTGGTGGAGGAGCAATAATGTTTTGGGGCTGTTTTTCATTGTTTGGGCTAGGCCCCTTAGTTCCAGTGAAGGGAAATCTTAACACTACAGCATACAATTACATTCTAGACGATTCTGTTTCCCTCTTTCTGACAACAGTTTGCAAAAGGCTCTTTCCTGTTTCAGCATGACAATTACCCCCGTGCACAAAGCGAGGTCCATACATTAATGGTTTGTCGAGATCTGTGTGGAAGAACTTGACTGACCTGCACAGAGCCCTGACCTCAACTCCATCGAACACCTTTGGGATGAATTGGAACGCCGACTGCGAGCCAGGCCTAATCGCCCTACATCAGTGTCCGACCTCACTAATGCTCTTGTGGCTGAATGGAAGCAAGTCCCCGCAACAATGTTCTAACATCTATTGGAAAGCCTTCCCAGAAGAGTGGAGGCTGTTATAGCAGCAAAGTGGAGACAAACCCCATATTAATGCCCATGATGTTGGAATGAGATGTTCGACGAGTGTCCACATACTTTTGGCCATGTAGTGTATGTATCATTCATTTAATAGCTTTTGGGTAATAAGAGCAGGTAGCGGTATCCCACCAACCGCTTGTCTATTCGGTTGGTGGCATACTTTGGAGTCGCTTTTCTTCTGAGAACACTCCCTGCTACCGCTGTCCGACGTCACCGGCTAGGAGTGGATGTCTCTGTTATAAAAACATGGAGAATTGAGGACAGGGGAAGGCTGAACGAAAAACGTATTTTTTTCAAACTTTATTATAGGCAAACGTATAGCAGAATAATTTAAATTTCCCTGTTTTTGAAAGCACACGGATGACGCGTTTTTCCGTTTTGGGAAGTAGGCTAACATGAGATTGGTGCGTTTTTTCTTGTGTTTTTCTTTCGTCGGAGGGAAATAACAGTATTCCTGCCTAGCGGATTGGAGTGTAAATCCGCCATATTCGGCTTTACCACGCCCGGGAGTCGTTTATTCATGTATTTTCTGATCGAATGGATTATGGGACTATTAGGATACGAAGACATGCTTTAAAAAAATATGTGAAGAGGATGACTGGGCAAGAATGAGAATGCTTATCACATAGAACATTACGTATGATTGTTTTAAACGGTTCTGATGATCATATTTAGGAGGAAAATCAGACTACCCAATTAGAATTTCTGACATTTAGTTAACTCCCCGAGCAACTGTTTGCTGACTGACAGTCCGTCAGAAAGCGAAACGAAACGGGGGAGGGGGGGCAACAATTTCTCAAATAGCCTATACGTTTTCCTCTCTCCCCAGGCTATGCCACATTATAACACGTCCATGTTTTTTTTGCAGCTGTAATGGCGTGATTTGATATCCGTTAATTGTTATCATTTATCGCAACTGGAATCTGCGTAGTGCATAAAGAAGAAGGAAAGGTGATTTTAAAAGAATGACCCTAGACGCCATAATGGCGTGTTGCCTAAGCGAGGAGGCGAAAGAATCCAGGCGGATCAACGACGAGATCGAAAGACAGCTCCGCCGGGATAAGAGGGATGCTCGCCGGGAATTGAAGCTGTTGCTTCTCGGTAAGCTAGTGGTGATGATGAGTGATGCAAATAAAGGCGAAAATTCATTTTGGGTGGTGCTGCGCGAGCTACTCCTGAAAACCAGACTAACTTTGTAGCCAGCCACACATGCCAAATTGTAGCAGTTATATCAATCTCAAGTGTTCCAAAGCAATTTTATTTGAATATTGCTACCATTTATCTTTTTTTTTTTTAAATCGCACGAACCATCCAACTATTAATTTCAATACGTAGTAACTAGGATGGTAGACTTGTGGTTTCTGTCTGTTTATGGACGAGGCCAAAGTCTAGGCGTTTTATTGGTAGCAATTACAGGGTCGAGAAATCCTGAGCTAAACGAGTTATTGAATGTTTCGAGTCGGAAAGTTTGGCCCAACAATCTGTGCACGCGACTCTCCCACGTCTCCGAATAAGACAGCCTTTTTTAAAAGGTACACTGGGATACGGCTTTCTGTTCAATGGTCATTTCAATTCCTGACATTTAACCTACCCATTGACTCATGAAGAATATAATTTATGAATGCCTAATGCTTAGCACAACTGTCTTTTTCTATCACACCCCCAAAATATAAAGGTTTATTCGTGTTTACAAACATGAAGACCTTAAGCAAGAAATAGGCTAATAGCTTTAAACATATTTTGAAGGTATCATGTGGATGTCATGGATTGTCAGTTCTTGCATCTAGAGCTATGTCTATGAATTTGAGAGGGGAGCTATGTCTATGAATTTGAGAGGGGTTACATTTCCCAGCTCCATCCCTCAGCTTCTGTATAGGCCTATATCAGGAAAAGTGGCAGGGAAAACGTTTTGTTAATTTTTTTATCCTAGAATGTAGGTTTAATGGACCATCTTTTACTAAGTTACCATTCATTATTCAAGTCTGTCTGTTATGATCCGTTTTGGATATTGGCCTGGCATACTGTATGATGAAAGTTACTTATGTAAAAAGGCTGGGTTGTAAATGGACTTGGTTTGAAAGGGGCAGATGTAATCAAATCAACTCCTAGCTGCCTGAACTGAAAGCCAGCTCATAGGACATGGATCAGTAAACTGGATTTTCCTCACACTTTCTGCACGGCAGCAGCCGCAACAATTCTTTGAAATGCAGTATTGGTAATTCACAGAAGAAACGGGTCATTACTAACTAGAGGTCGACTGATTATGATTTTTCAACACCGATACCGATTATTGGAGGACCAAAAAAAAACGATACCGATTAATCGGCCGATTTAAAAAATATATATATATTTTATTTGTAATAATGACAATTACAACAATACTGAATGAACACTTATTTTAACTTAATATAATACATCAATAAAATCAATTTAGGCGCAAATAAATAATGAAACATGTTCAATTTGGTTTAAATAATGCAAAAACAAAGTGTTGGAGAAGAAAGCAAAAGTGCAATATGTGCCATGTAAGAAAGCTACGTTTAACTTCCTTGCTCAGAACATGAGAACATATGAAAGCTGGTGGTTCCTTTTAACATGAGTCTTCAATATTCCCAGGTAAGAAGTTTTAGATTGTAGTTATTATAGGAATTATAGGACTATTTCTCTCTATACGATTTGTATTTCATATACTTTTGACTAATGGATGTTCTTATAGGCACTTTAGTATTGCCAGTGTAACAGTATAGCTTCCATCCCTCTCCTCGCCGCTACCTGGGCTCGAACCAGGAACACATCGACAACAGCCACCCTCGAAGCAGCGTTACCCATGCAGAGCAAGGGGAACAACTACTCCAAGTCTCAGAGCGAGTGACGTTTGAAACGCTATTAGCGCGCACCCCGCTAACTAGCTAACCATTTCACATCGGTTACACCAGCCTAATCTCAGGAGTTGATAGGCTTGAAGTCATAAACAGCTCAATGCTTGAAGCATTGCGAAGAGCTGCTGGAAAAACGCACGAAAGTGCTGTTTGAATGAATGCTTACGAGCATGCAGGTGCCTTCCATCGCTCAGTCAGACTGCTCTATCAAGTCATAGACTTAATTATAACAATAACACACAGAAATACGAGCCGTAGGTCATTAATATGGTCGAATCCGGAAACTATCATCTCGAAAACAAAAGCGTTTATTCTTTCAGTGAAATACAGAACCGTTCCATATTTTATCTAACGGGTGGCATCCATAAGTCTAAATATTCCTGTTACATTGCACAACCTTCAATGTTATGTCATAATTACGTAAAATTCTGGCAAATTAGTTCACATTGATGTTTATGGTTAGGTACATGTTGGAGCAACGACAGTCCTTTTTCACGAATGCGCACTGCATCGATTACATGCAACGCAGGACACGCTAGATAAACTAGTAATATCATCAACCATGTGTAGTTATAACTAGTGATTATGATTGATTGATTGTTTTTTATAAGATAAGTTTAATGCTAGCTACCAACTTACCTTGGCTTCTTACAGCATTCGCGTAACAGGCGGGCTCCTCGTGAGGCAGGTGGTTAGAGCGTTGGACTAGTTAACCGTAAGGTTGAAAGATTGAATCCCTGAGCTGACAAGGTAAAAATCTGTTCTGCCCCTGAACAAGGCAGTTAACCCACCGTTCCTTGGCTGTCATTGAAAATAAGAATGTGTTCTTAACTGACTTCCCTAGTTGAATAAAGGTGTTAAAAAATAAATAATTAAACGGCAAAATCGGTGTCCAAAATTACCGATTTCCGATTGTTACGAAAACTTGAAATCGGCCCTAATTAATCGGCCATTCCGATTAATCGGTCGACCTCTATTACTAACACGCTAACA
Source organism: Salvelinus fontinalis (assembly GCF_029448725.1). NCBI lineage: Eukaryota > Metazoa > Chordata > Actinopteri > Salmoniformes > Salmonidae > Salvelinus > Salvelinus fontinalis. Next base: position 17,435,884 of record NC_074668.1, read on the forward strand.
GTGATCGTTCACTTTAGTTTTATGGGTGTATCGAAGAAGTCCAACAGTTGTTAAACGACTGTCCCCAAATGAGTTTGGGGAGTGCATATACAGTGAACTTTAGCATTGTTGACCTTTTTGCTTCATTGACATTCTTTACGAAGAATGTAGCTCAGTTAGCCAGGATAGCAATAGTGTGCAATTGCAGCTCACAATTCAGGGCGTTCCTGCATGTGGGCATTCCTTGCTAGCTAGCGGGAGCAACACCGGTAGACAGTGTCCCTTGCTCCTGCCTGCCAAACACCTGGCCTCACCGTAGTTAACAGAATTGCAGGAAAACAGTGCTCGATTGGCGGGAGCGAAGGACACTGTCTATCGGTCGCCTCCCACTTGCACAGCACGGGGAGGCTGGGGCGACACTGTGTGTTAGCTAGCTTGATAGTTAGCGACACCGTGTGCTTGCTAGTTAACTAGCAGACGGTGTTGCCCTCGCCTCCTGCTTGCTGTTTGCCAGAGTCCTCCGTAGGACTAGCTGGCTAAGCTAGCACATAGTGTCCTTCGCTCCCGCCTGTCGAAAACTTGCCTTCACAGTCGATAACAGAACTGCATGAAGGACACTGGCTACCCATGTACGGCTAGCTAGCTACCGTTGTCGGTCCCGCCCCTTCTTCTGGCATCCAACATTATTGTGCAATAACACCACCTACCGTACTGGACAGCTTCCACCTGTCCAAACTTAACATGTACCAATAGAAGTATAAAAAGGGGTTCCTGCAGATGCAGGAATGCCCACATGCAGGAACACCCTGAATTGTGGAACACAATTGCATCCTTCTCCAGAATAGTGGGTTCCTAAGTCGCTGTAAGTCGCTGTAAGTCGCTTTGGATAAACCCGTCTGCTAAATGGCGTAATTGTATTATTATTATATTGTAACTATACTAGAGCATTGGCCATGTGTCAGTTTCCTTACTTGAATGCAACCCCTCATACACCACTCAGAATACAGGGGGTCTCTAGAACCAGGCAAACCCTATAGAGTTCTGACACTCCACGTTGAGTGCAAACAGGTGGAGCCTCAGTCTGCTCATTGGCTCTTTGTCATCACAGAAGAAGTTTAAAAAACGTAATTTGTGTAAAAATGTAATTTGTGTTAACTTCCTGAATTGACTGCCTTTAATTGGAATTGAGCCAAACCTTGCCTTAAAAGCGTCCACATGCTTCCCAGCCAAAACAGTTCAGGAGAGTTTGTGCATATACTATGAGGACGTTTTGGACTTTGGTGAGGGTTTTTTCGCCTGACCAGGCACACCATTTTTTTTCTAGAGGCAAGCCGAAGTTCGGCGTTGAAGTCTACGCCCGTTCGTTGGTGATTGGTTAACAGTAGGGATTCTTCAATAAAGTCGTTGTGGTCATTCAACGAGAGACTATTCCTTTTTATGCATGTTTTCATTGGGAAATACTGCACCAAACATCTTAGTTAGATGTAAAATTGCATGACTAAGATCTCCTCTGCAAAATGATGACAGATTAATGACCGATTCTTAAATTATCTTAGATTAATTCAGACTATTTTGAGGAACTGTATACTGGCTACGGCATCTCAAAATGGACAAACAATACTATTGTGTTTTTTATGGTTTTCAAGCGAAGGTCTTTTAAGAGAGTATGCCAGCACACTTGTTCGGTTCACCTAGCCAACTTTGACTAACCGCCAGCCGAACTGAAGAATGCTGACGCCTTACCTAAAGTATCTTGATGGGACCACCCCTAAGCAGTCTGTTTGTGAATTCAGGTGGGATCCTGGGTAACGTGTATTCTATCACATACCATTGGACTGTCTGGTGCAAGTGTATAGGATACTTCAGATGCATAATATAAGAACATCAATATTATAATAGAAAGCACTATAAATTAAATGTATTATGTTAGGCTACTTTATTATTGTATTTATCCTTGACCATCATTTTTGTTGTCTACAGCTACACGTCCTCATAGAAAGTAGATGCACAATTCACAGTAAAAAAAAATACAAGCAGTCTGTCTATGATGTAATATTTCCAAAATTGCGTTAGTTCCCCTAAAAAATGACTTGTGTCAATGTTATGATGTAATCCATGTGAAAGAAGCTGGTAGAGTGATGGGGGAAGACTGCTGCCTTGATACAGGCCAGCCTTATTCTGTGTTCGTAACCAAGTGGGAATTTACCACATAGGACTAGGAAAAATCCACTTGAACGACCCTCCAACTGGTAATTATTAGTGGGAAACTCATCGATCATCCCTGAGCTCCGATTTCTCCCACATGCGGAAAAACGTCACCTGCTAAGGAAATGATCTCAAACAACAATTTCGGCAGTTAAACGTAACAAAACAGTATTTATAAAAAGCAAACTATAAATGCGTTTTTTTAAACTCTTTAAATTGCTTACAAGCTTGATCGCTGTACATTTAGGTTATGGTTTACGCATCTTCTTGGCCATTAGTCAATCAGCATTTATCAACGACTTCAAAGCACGTGAATGCATCCAACTGGTAAATTCCACCTCCCACTTGTTTACAAACGGAGCATTAGAACACATTAGTACCGGTTTCTATGGTTTAGGCCTGATTTACCTGCTGCTCTGTTTGTAACAATCACATCAATGCTCTATAGACAGTGGTGTTAAGTACTTAAGTACTAAAAATATAAGTACTACTAAAGTTGTTTTTTGGGGTATCTGTACTTTAAATATTTATATTTTTGACAACTTATTTTTAACACTACATTCCTAAAGAAAATAATGTACTTATTATTCCATACATTTTCCCTAACACACTCAAAAGTACTCGTTATTTGAATGCAAAGCAGGACAGGGAAATGGTCCAATTCACACACGTATCACGAGAACATCCCTGGTCATCCCAACTGATGATCTGGTGGACTCACTAAACACGCATGCTTTGTTTGTTAATTTTGTTTGGGTATTGGAGTGTGCCCCTATCTATCCGTAAATGTAAAAAAACAAGAAAATGGTTCCGTCTGGTTAGCTTAATATAAGGAATTTGAAATGATTTATACTTTTACGTTTGATGCTTAAGTATATTTGAGCATTTACTTTTGATAATTTAGTATATTTAAAACTAAATACTTTTAGACTTTTAATCAAGTAGTATTTTACTGGGTGACTTTCACTTGAGTCATTTTCTATTAAGGTATCTTTACTTTTACTCAAGTATGACTACTGGTGTAACGGCTTTCTTCCTGGGATGAAGGAGAGGACCAAAATGCAGCGCGGTTATTGTTCAACATGTTTAATAAGACGATAAACGATGAACATTAACAAATAACAAAATAACAAACATGAAAGCCGAGACAGTCCTCTCTGGTGCAGAACACAAACACAGAGACAGGAAACAACCACCCACAATCCAACACAAAACAAGCCACCTATATATGATTCTCAATCAGGGACAACAAAAGACAGCTGTCTCTGATTGAGAACCATATTAGGCTGGACACAGAAACAGACAAACTAGACACACAACATAGAATGCCCACCCCAACTCCCGCCCTGACCATACTAAACAAATACAAAAACAAGGGAAAACAGGTCAGGAACGTGACAGAACCCCCCCCCCCCCCCCCCCCCCCCCCCCTCAAGGTGCGAACTCCGGGCGCACCCCTAAAACTCAAGGGGAGGGTCTGGGTGGGCATCTGTCCGCGGTGGCGGCTCCGGCGCAGGACGAGGACACCACTCCACCATTGTCTTTATCCCCCTCCTTAGCGTCCTTTGAGTGGCGACCCTCGCCCCCGACCCTGGTCTAGGAACCCTCCCAAAGGTCCCTCCTAAATAGAGGAGATAGCTCAAGACAGAGAGGCAGCTCAAGACAGAGAGGCAGCTCAAGACAGAGAGGCAGCTCAAGACAGAGAGGCAGCTCAAGACAGAGAGGCAGCTCAAGACAGAGAGGCAGCTCATGACTGGAGGGCGGCTCCTGACTGGAGGGCGGCTCCTGACTGGAGGGCGGCTCCTGACTGGAGGGCGGCTCCTGACTGGAGGGCGGCTCCTGACTGGAGGGCGGCTCATGACTGGAGGGCGGCTCCTGACTGGCGGGCGGCTCTGGCGGCTCCTGACTGGCTGGCGGCTCCTGACGGACGGCTCTGGCGGCTCCTGACTGACGGACGGCTCTGGCGGCTCGGGACAGATGGACGGCTCTGACGGCTCGGGACAGACGGACGGCTCTGACGGGCGGCTCAGACGGCGCTGGGCAGACGGGCGGCTCAGACGGCGCTGGGCAGACGGGCGGCTCAGACGGCGCTGGGCAGACGGGCGGCTCAGACGGCGCTGGGCAGACGGGCGGCTAGACGGCGCTGGGCAGACGGGCGGCTCAGACGGCGCTGGTCGGCTTAGACGGCGCTGGGCAGACGGGCAGTGCAGGCGGCGTTGAGCAGACGAGCAGTGCAGGCAGTTCAGACGGCGCTGGGCAGACGAGCAGTGCAGGCGGCGTTGAGCAGACGAGCAGTGCAGGCGGCGTTTGGCAGGCGGCCGACTCTGACCTGCTGAGGAGCACAGTAGGCCTGGTGCGTGGTGCCGGAACTGGTGGTACCGGACTGGAGACACGCACCTCAAGGCTAGTGCAAGGAGCAGGAACAGGGCACACTGGTTTCTCAAAGCGCACTATAGGCCTGGTGCGTGGTGCCGGAACTGGTGGTACCGGACTGAGGGCACGCACCTCAGGGCGAGTGCGGGGAGAAGGAACAGTGCATACAGGACTCTGGATACGCACAGGAGGCTTAGTGCGTGGTGCCGGAACTGGAGGTACTGGGCTGGAGACACGCACCACGGGGAGGGTGCGTGGAGGAGGAACAGGGCTCTGGAGACGCACTGGAAGCCTGGTGCGTGGTGTAGGCACTGGTGGTAGTGGGCTGGGGCGGGAAGGTGGCACCGGATATACCGGACCGTGCAGGCGTACTGGCTCCCTTGAGCACCGAGCCTGCCCAACCTTACCTGGTTGAATGCTCCCCGTAGCCCGTCCAGTGCGGGGAGATGGAATAACCCGCACTGGGCTGTGTTGGCGAACCGGGGACACCATGCGCAAGGTTGGTGCCATGTACACCGGCCCGAGGAGACGTACTGGAGGCCAGATATGTACAGCCGGCTTCATGGCACTTGGCTCAATGCTCAATCTAGCCCGGCCAGTGCGGGGAGGTGGAATAACCCGCACCGGGCTATGCACACGTACAGGAGACACCGTGCGCTCTTCAGCATAACACGGTGTCTGCCCGTACTCCCGCTCTCCACGGTAATCACACACCTCAGGGCGAGTACCGTGTATACTCCGCCAAACCAACATCTCTCTCTCTTCGCTCTCCTCCAATATCACCAACAACTCATCAAATGTCTCATAATCTCCCATCCTTTCACTTTCCTCCAATCTGTCCAATAACTCCTCCACATTCTCCGACTCGTACCTCAATTTCGCCAACTGCTCCTTATGGTAAGCACGGGAACTGGCTCAAGTCTCCCACTTGACACAGCCACACCCCCTGTGTGCCCCCCCCAATAAATTTTTTGGGGAGCCTCTCGGGCTTCCATCCACTCTGCCTTGCTAGCTCCTGCTGCTGCTGATGCCGCTGCTTCCCGTAGCCACGCTGCTTGGTCCGAGTTTGGTGGGTGGTTCTGTAACGGCTTTCTTCCTGGGATGAATTAGAGGACCAAAATGCATCGCGGTTATTGTTCAACATGTTTAATAAGACGATGAACATTAACAAATACCAAAATAACAAACGTGAAAGCCGAGACAGTCCTATCTGGTGCAGAACACAAACAGAGACAGGAAACAACCACCCACAATCCCCAACACAAAACAAGCCACCTATATATGATTCTCAATCAGGGACAACGATTGACAGCTGTCTCTGATTGAGAACCATATTAGGCTGGACACAGAAACAGACAAACTAGACACACAACATAGAATGCCCACCTCAACTCACGCCCTGACCATACTAAACAAATACAAAAACAAGGGAAAACAGGTCAGGAACCTGACAACTGGGTACTTTTTCCACCACTGTATAGACCAGTGGTTCCCAAACTGTGGGTCGGTACTCACTTGTGGGTCCCGGCAGGGCATTTCAAAAACAAATATATTTTGTTATTTTAAAATATATATACATTTACATTTAAGTGTGAACTTAAATGACTAAAATCAAATAAAGTATGTAGAAAAGATAAGGGACTTATATATTTTTCTATATTTTTGAAAACTTACATGATTTTGTTATAATGTTCGAGCATATGAACACAGCATCAGCCATATCAAAATGCATAGAATTTGCTTAAACTGCAAAATTCTCTCAGCTCCATGCCAACATGTTTAGAATCGCAGGAAATTAGCTTTAAAAATACATGTTCCCTCTGATGCCAGATTTATATTTTTTACTTATTATTTGGTCTGTGTATGTTTTTTCACCACTCAACCCTTATGATTGATTGCGACTCAAAAGACACCTCAATTGGTGGGCCATGAAGCAAAAAAGTTTGTGAACCCCTGATATAGACTGCCACCTTACCACATATATAAACTAGTCCAGTTGCCAACATTGTAACAACATATTCCCCATCCTCTAAACTCCAATGTAATCACTAGTATCTCAGCAAGCTAAATTAAGTGCAGGTAATCTTCGGTCTTTACAAGATCTGTGTGGTTCTAACTCAATTTCCCAACATGCTGTATGTATGATCCCAAAACATTGTAGCTTTCTCTACTTCCTGTGTTGCTGTGTTTGGGGGGACTCTGGGTTAGAGGGTACCACTTTAACACTTTCTGTAGGACGCTAACCGTATGCCTGGCAACACCCTTAGTCTGCAAAAGATCAACATGTGCTTTACAACAGGACCAGCTGTCTGTAGTCCACTGGTTTCAGTCCCAGCCAAAGACCAGTTGATGGTTTCATGTCTACTATCTCTAGTTACCAGTCATTCACCAGGGACGTGTTCCATCTCTGACCCAGAGTTGCTCACTTTCTCCCCCAGGACACACCTGCTTGCCCTCCCCTCCTCTCCTTATTTCTAGCTTCATGTAAATGAAGAGGTTCTTCTATCTCCTCTCAGAACTGTGTGGGGGGGAGGGGGACGACAGTGATGACTGTGTCCCTAATCGCACTCTATTCACTTTACAGTGCACTTTTATTTATTTATTTATTTTGACAAAGGCTCATTGGTCAAAATAAGTGCTCTATAAAGGGAATAGGGAGACATTTGGGACACATCCTGATTAATTCATCATTACGTTGTCCCTGTGTAGAACTAGTATAGGATATTAAACTCCAGTTGTGGTTTGATGGAGATCATTATTATGTTGGCCCTGTGTATCAAATCAAATTCTTAGTCACATGTGCCGAATACAACAGGTGTAGACCTTACAGTGAAATGCTTACTCACAAGCCCCTAACCAACAATGCAGTTTAAAAAATACGAATAAGAAATAAAAGGAACAAGTAATTAAAGAGCAGCAGTAAAATAACAATAGCGAGACTATATACCGGGGGTACCGGTACAGAATCAATGTGCGGGGGCACCGGTTGGTCGAGGTAATATGTACATGTAAGTAGAGTTATTAAAGTGACTATGCATTGATAATAACAGAGAGTAGCGGTGGTGTAAAAGAGGGGGGAGCAATGCAAATTGACTGGGTAGCCATTTGATTAGATGTTCAGGAGTCTTATGGCTTGGGGGTAGAAGCTGTTTAGAAGCCTCTTGGACCTAGACTTGGCGCTCTGGTACTGCTTGCTGTGCGGTAGCAGAGAACAGTCTATGACTAGGGTGGTAGAGGTACATTTAGGTTCTGTTGAGGACCTCTGTCAAAGATCTCTCCAGGATCCAGATCTAGAGCGCACATCACAATAGTTATTGTATCCATAGAGATGTTGTTCTTGGTCACTGACCAGGTCAAGAAATCGAAGGAGCTGGCAGGAGCAGCCGGGAAAGGAGATTGAGAATGTGTGTGTGTCTGAATGTGAATAGGGCTGTAATAGGTGATTATGGATTTTGGTTTGTTTGTCCAGATGCTATCCTTGTCTGGATATAGTGCCTCGCACTTCTTCAATTACCCATGTATTCCTTCCTTCCCCATCCTCACCTACACCCTCTCCCCTTTTACCAGGTACTGGAGAGAGTGGGAAGAGCACCTTCATTAAACAGATGAGAATCATCCATGGTGCCGGCTACTCAGACGAGGACAAGCGATGCTTCACCAAGCTGGTGTACCAGAACATCTTCACTGCCATGCAGTCCATGATCCGCGCCACAGAGACCCTAAGGATCCCTTACAAATATGAGCACAACAAGGTAAGGAGGGAAAGAGGGAATGGAAGTGTGTGTGTGTGTGTGTGTGTGTGTGTGTGTGTGTGTGTGTGTGTGTGTGTGTGTGTGTGTGTGTGTGTGTGTGTGACAGTGAGAATGAGAGAGATGTGTTACTGAGAGTAATCTCCTCCTTTATGCTATCTTTCATGGAACAGTCGTCCACAATCACATCCTGTCTATTTTGGCACTTCCTGTGTCTTCCTGTCATGCTCATCCAACCCCCCTCCATGTCATCCAGCCAAGGGTTTGTGTGTGAGTGAGAGGAAAGTCATCTGATGTACTAAACCTAATTCTGCTTATTCGTTTGACCAAATAGTGGTGCTATTCCCTTCCGGTTACAAAAAGTTGGGTCTGCAGAAAATAAAGTTCTCAAGTCACATTTAGAACTGCAAGTAATTCCACATGAAACTGGCCAATAGAGGAACTGAGACCTATCTGTTATCGACTGAGATGTTAATTAAACACCTCTCCAGGAGTCATGGGATCTGATCATCTGTGCACTACAAAATAAACCACCTGGAACGCGGCCATACTCATCAACCGTCAAGATTGCCTGCCTCTGCCTGGGTTATGTTTTAGTCCCATTTCAGACACATAGAACCTTGAATTGATGTCCTTTAATTGATATGTTTGTTTCTGTCGACTGAAAGTCTAACCTGGAGGTTAATCATTTTTTTTCCACTCAGAGCAACGCTAACGTGGTCCGAGAGGTGGATGTGGAGAAAGTCAGCACGTTGGCAAACCCATACATAGACGCCATCAAGTGTTTATGGAACGATCCAGGCATCCAGGAAGCTTACGATAGGAGACGGGAGTACCAGCTGTCGGACTCTACCAAATAGTGAGTAAATCAGATCTCTAACTCTACTTATGAAGGCCATTCCTGCGAGTTGCTGACTTCAATCCCCACAATGTTATAAATACTGTACTTTATCTATGGTCAAATAGTTAGTAAATAGTTAGTAAATACGATATTTCATGGTCGAATGTTCCCTAGGCTGCCAACTTAAAATATCCAACCATGTCTTTGGTCATTTTTTTCTATACTTTCATATATTATCATCACCTGTCAGTGGGCACTCACACTGTCAGTGGGCACTCACAATACTTTTTTTGTCTCCATAGTTACATGAATGCGCTGGACCGGATCTCAGAGGCCTCTTACCTTCCCACTCAGCAGGATGTGCTGAGAGTTAGGGTCCCCACTACGGGCATCATCGAGTACCCCTTTGATCTCCAGAGTGTCATCTTCAGGTATGCCAACCATCAAGCTCACTGGGCTATTCTATTCTAACAAAGCAACAATGGAATAGAATGACACCCTGAGATGAAGGATTGTCTCAGTTCTCACACTAGCTACTGATTATATGTACTATTCCACTTCCATATTGATGTAGTGGGGAGAACAGACCAAATTAAATGTATTTATATAGTCCTTCTTACATGAGCTGATATATCAAAGTGCTGTACAGAAACCCAGCCTAAAACCCTAAACAGCAAGCAATGCAGATGTAGAAGCACGGTGGCTAGGAAAATCTCCCTAGAAAGGCCAACACCAAGGATGAAACCTAGAGAGGAACCAGGCTATGAGGGGTGGCCAGTCCTCTTCTGGCTGTGCCGGGTGGAGATTATAACAGAACATGGCCAAGATGTTCAAATGTTCATAAATGACCAGCATGGTCAAATAATAATAATCACAGTAGTTGTGGAGGGTGCAACAAGTCAACACCTCAGGAGTAAATGTCAGTTGGCTTTTCATAGCCGATCATTGAGAGTATCTCTACCACTCCTGCTGTCTCTAGAGAGTTGAAAACAGCAGGTCTGGGACAGGTAGCACGTCCAGTGAACAGGTCAGGGTTCCATAGCCGCAGGTAGAACAGTTGAAACTGGAGCAGCAGCACGGCCAGGTGGACTGGGGACAGCAAGGAGTCATCATGCCAGGTAGTCCTGAGGCATGGTCCTAGGGCTCAGGTCCTCCGAGAGAGAATTAGAGAGAACATCCTTAAATTCACACAGGACACCGGATAAACAGGAGAAATACTCCAGATATAACAGACTGACCCTGCCCCCCGACACATAAACAACTGCAGCATAAATACTGGAGGCTGAGACAGGAGGGGTCAGGAGACACTGTGGCCCCATCTGATGATACCCCCGGACAGGGCCGGACAGGGCCAAACAGACGATGATGTTGATGTTATATTCTTGGGGCATCTACACTCATTGGCCAGTTTATTAGGTACACCCATCTAGTACCGGGTTGGACCCTACCTTTTCCTCCAGAACAGCCAGAGTTCTTCAGGGGATTGAAATGTTGCTCAATTGGTATGAAGGAACCTAATGTGTGCCAGGAAAACATTCCCTTCACCATTACACCAGGCAGGATGGGGCAATGGACCCATGCTGCTTATGCCAAATCCCGACTTTGCCATCAGCATGATGTAACAGGAACTGGGATTTGTCAGACCAGGTGATGTTTTTCCACTCCTCCATTGTCCAGTGTGGGTGATCACGCGCCCACTGGAGCCGCTTCTTCTTGTTTCTAGCTGATAGGATTGGAACCCATCCGTGACAAGGACCGGCCAGTTGGTCATTCCGAGATACTGTTCTAGACACCACTGTTGTAGTGTGCTGTTATTTGCACAATTCTCGCCGTTCTCCTTCAACCTCTCATTAACGAGATGTTTTCGACCACAGGACTGCCGCTGACTGGACGTTTTTTTGTTTGTCGCAGCATTCTCTGTAAACTGTAGACACTGTTGTGCATGAAAAGCCCAGGCGACAGACCGTTTCTGAGATACTGGAACCAGCGTGCCTAGCACTGACGACCATTCCACGCTCAGGTCACTCGTTTTGCCCATTCTAATGTTCAATTGAACAGTAAGTGAATGCCTCGATGCCAGTCGGTCTGCTTTTATATAGCATCCCAAGGCCACGTGAACACTGTCTGTAGGAGTGAACCATTTTGGCAATGGGGTGGTGTACCTAATAAATAGTGTGTAGTACCAGCTTGGAAGTTCACTAAAACAATGATCATGTAGCGAACACGAATAGGACCTACAGTATATTTCCATGCCAACTCTAGTGGTACTCAAGTTTAGAGGTCGACCGATTAATCAGAATGGCCGATTAATTAGGGCCGATTTCAAGTTATCATAACAATCGGAAATCGGTATTTTTGGGCGCCCGATTTGCCAATAAAAAAAATATATATGTTATTTATTTTTTTAAATATTTTTACACCTTTATTTAATCTTTATTTAACTAGGCGAGTCAGTTAAGAACACATTCTTACTTTCAATGACGGCCTAGGAACAGGCAGAACGACAGATTTTGAACCTTGTCAGCTCGGGGGATCCAATCTTGCAACCTTACAGTTAACTAGTCCAACGCTCTAACACCTGATTACATTGCACTCCACAAGGAGCCTGCCTGTTACGCGAATGCAGTAAGCTAAGGTAAGCTGCTAGCTAGCATTAAACTTATCTTATAAAAAACAATCAATCAATGACTGTCATTGCTCCAATGTGTACTTAACCATAAGTTATATTTAGCTAAAAGAAATCCAGGTTAGCAGGCAATATTAACCAGGTGAAATTGTGTAATTTCTCTTGCGTTCATTGCATGCAGAGTCAGGGTATATGCAACAGTTTGGGCCGCCTGGCTCTTTGCGAACTAATTTGACAGAATTTTACATAATTATGACATAACATTGAAGGTTGTGCAATGTAACAGGAATATTTAGATTCATGGATGCCACCCGTTAGATAAAATATGGAACGGAATAAAGTCAAAGGTATATGGTTTAGAGAGAAATAGTCGACGTGTTATAATTCCTGTAATAACTTGCGGCTGAACTTGAAAGGGGTTCCTTCATTATTTTACCGTTCATGTCTTCCATAGAGAATGTGTTGATCTACTTCAAATAAGGTCTGTGTTTTGCGGAGGAGCAGACTGACAGGGGACCATGCAGACAAGCTCTGCTTTCTGCACTACAACCTAAAACTTCTTAACTGGGAACATTGAAGACCCATGAAAGCTGGTGATTTAACATATGACCCATGAAAGCTGGTGATTGAACATATGTTCTCATGTTATTTGCATACCACTGCTGGCTTGCTTCTGAAGCTAAGCAGGGTTGGTCCTGGTCAGTCCCTGGATGGGAGACCAGATGCTGCTGGAAGTGGTATTGGAGGGCCAGTAGGAGGCACTCTTTCGTCTGGTCTAATAAAATATCCCAATGCCCCAGGGCAGTGATTGGGGACACTGCCCTGTGTGTAGGGTGCCGTCTTTCGGATGGGACGTTAAACGGGTGTCCTGACTCTGAGGTCATTAAAGATCCCATGGCACTTATCGTAAGAGTAGGGGTGTTAACCCCGGTGTCCTGGCTAAATTCCCAATCTGGCCCTCAAACCATCATGGTCACCTAATAATCCCCAGTTTACAATTGGCTCATTCATCCCCCTCCTCTCCCCTGTAACTATTCCCCAGGTCGTTGCTGCAAATGAGAACGTGTTCTCAGTCAACTTACCTGGTAAAATAACGGTAAAATAAAAAAATGAATTTTTTTTTTTGAGACGAAATTGATTTTATTTATGTATTATATTAATTTAAAATAAAAGTTTTCATTGTTCATTCAGTATTGTTGCAATTGTCATTATTACAAAAATGTGTGTGTGATATATATATAAATAAATTTTTTATATATAAATGTATATATTTTTTTAAATCGGCATCGGCTTTTTTTGGCCTCCAATAATCAGTATCGGCGTTGAAAAATCATAATCGGTCGACCTCTACTCAAGTCATCTGCACTTAACGTTGCTCCTCCGTTCCAATGACAGGATGGTGGACGTGGGGGGTCAGAGGTCAGAGAGGAGGAAGTGGATCCACTGCTTTGAGAACGTCACATCCATCATGTTTCTGGTGGCACTAAGCGAGTATGACCAGGTGCTCGTAGAATCTGATAATGAGGTGAGAGTTGTTGTTAACTGTACTGTATGTCAATTTAACACACACACACACTCAACAGGGCCGGCGTTATGGGTGGGGCTTAGGGGTTCTGCCCTACCGTACTTCCTTGCCTGTCCAAATAAAATATTTAAATATTTATCATTTTTTACTGAGATGAGCAATGACAGACTCAATCTCAGATAAAGCATTAAAGCGAGCTAAACAGCGCCCCTCTGTCTCAGTATGTGTAGCCCATGTATCTGATTCTGTCTGGCCAAAAAGGGTTATGGCATGTCTCTTTTTGGCCATAAAGCATCAGGTACATGGGATATTTTATTTTTATTTAACTAGGCAGGTCAGTTAAGAACAAATTCTTATTTTCAATTACGGCCTAGGGTTAACTGCCATGATCAGGGGCAGAACGACAGGTTTTTACCTTGTCACCTCGGGGATTCGATCTAGCAACCGTTCGGTTACTGGCCCTTACCACTAGGCTACCTGCCACCCCGGATATATACAGTAAGACAGAGGGGCGCTGTATCGCTCGCTCAGATGCTTTCTCCAGTGAGTTTTTCTGCTACTTGCGAATTAAAGGAAAGTTGGCGGGTGCACAGTATGCTGTTCAGATGCTGGAATGATTTTGGACAAACGTGCGAAGTAACCTACTTTTTGAAGTGATTTGTTTGACAATCAGATGAAAAAAATGTACTGGTTGTGTTAATGCCACATTAAAAAGGTAATACATTTTTACAGTTAAATGACATGTCTTTTACTATTAAACCCATTAAAAAAAACAGGCGGTCCCGTGAAGAAAAAAATAAGAAAAAAAAACCTTACCCACCTATGGAAATCAAATGCCCGTCCAAATGATTAGTTCTGGCGCCGGCCCTGACACACCAACAAAGTACACCTATTTGACTATTTAGTTAGCAGCACTTTGCATGAAGTTACATCATTTGACAATAGGATTTCCAATAATATCCAACAAAGCAAGTTAAATACAGGTCTCTGAAACGTTGTACAACTCTGTCACTCAAATTGCATTATTACAATGGACAACAATGTGAATATCTGTGGCTATGGTCTTCTCTCTCAACTATGGTGTACAATAGACACGTGTATTAGAGGCACACCTCTGCGCTTTTGAAGGTGAAAGGCTTTTCCTTATTTAAAATAATGAAGATAAGACTGCTTTTTTCAGCTAGACTTCCCTTCCACTTGGAAAGCAGTTGTAAATTAATACCTACAGCTGTTTTGAATACAGCCTCGGGGCGACAGAACTTCCTCGAAGGCACACCATCTGTTTGTTCCCAGCAGTTTCCAGCATGCTCTTGGCTTTTTCACTGTCTGTGTCCTTGGGGGAAAAAACAATGTTTATGGTGACGATACAATAGAAACAGCATAAGACCAGTTGGTTGGATGTAAAGCTGTGAAATTTGATCGTTTTGTCACCTGTACTTCAAACCTCCATGCAAATCTGAGAATAATGAGACCTGAAAGATTGCTTGTGGAGCACCGCACACAAATGAGCAGAGATTTGTGACAACACTCTTGTCTAAATGGATATGGCATCATAGAATGGACTTTGTGGATCACTTGAGGTGCGGTGTTTGTCTAGCAGTGAATGTAAAGATTAAAAGTACATAGCAGCCCAGTGATGAAATGAAAAGGCATCTGGAGGCCATCTCTCTCTCCGATGTTAAAACCTGTACTTAACGGGATAGTGTAGCTGAACTATGCCTTTTAATGAAAGCAGCTGGACTTAAACTGTTCTTCTACTCTCGTTTCTCTCTCAGAACCGAATGGAGGAGAGTAAAGCCTTGTTCAGGACCATCATCACATATCCCTGGTTCCAGAACTCTTCCGTTATCCTCTTCCTCAACAAGAAAGACCTCTTGGAGGAGAAGATCATGTACTCCCACCTGGTCGACTACTTCCCAGAGTTTGACGGTGAAAAATATATTTCCCTTTTACTTAAAGCCCACGGGTATAATGGTTTATGACTTGTTAAAAGCATTCATGAGCCTTTTTATAATGTGTAATAACAAGGCTTATAATATGTTTGTCTCTAACATAGGTCCCCAGAGAGATGCCCAGGCTGGCCGCGAGTTCATCCTGAAGATGTTTGTGGACCTGAACCCAGACAGCGACAAGATCATCTACTCCCACTTCACCTGCGCCACAGACACGGAGAACATCCGCTTTGTGTTCGCCGCCGTCAAAGACACCATCCTGCAGCTCAACCTGAAGGAGTACAACCTGGTGTGAAACCATAGAGTTCGAATATTAGAAGGAACTTCAGCATGAGCACAGCAAGGCTGGGGCCCAGAGACCCTTCTCCAACTTATTCACTGTCAAATCTGTGAAGAAAAAAAATAATGGTTGCATAATATTAATTTATTGCCATTGGTGACCCTTTTATTTTTTTCTATTTAAAAGAGAACATGATTGAAGGGTTTAGGGCGTTTGAAGGTCAATGTTGGATATGTAAAGCACAGTTCCTCCAATTATTCTAATTGTTTTTAGCGTTATTTTTTTTAAAGACACTCAATGTGGCTGCTGGGTTCTGTCCAATGCCTCTGAACTTGATTCCAAGGTGCTCCCACCATTTAGTTTTTGATTCGATCTAGTCGGTCCATTCCAGTGCCAGTCTGTGGCGTCCACTCTCCTGCTTGTCAACTAAGACCTCTGGAGTTCTAATTCATGAATGAACACATTTTTTCCCCCTGAAAGGGTGAGAAGTGTTGACACTGATTTCTTGAAATTATTGTTTTGATTATTGCATCCACTTTAGTACCGTTTACATTTACATTTACATTTAAGTCATTTAGCAGACGCTCTTATCCAGAGCGACTTACAAATTGGTGCATTCACCTTATGACATCCAGTGGAACAGCCACTTTACAATAGTGCATCTAGATCTTTTAAGGGGGGGGGGGGGGGGGGGGGGGGCAGAAGGATTGCTTTATCCTAGGTATTCCTTGAAGAGGTGGGGTTTCAGGTGTCTCCGGAAGGTGGTGATTGACTCCGCTGTCCTGGCGTCGTGAGGGAGTTTGTTCCACCATTGGGGTGCCAGAGCAGCGAACAGTTTTGACTGGGCTGAGCGGGAACTGTACTTCCTCAGTGGTAGGGAGGCGAGCAGGCCAGAGGTGGATGAACGCAGTGCCCTTGTTTGGGTGTAGGGCCTGATCAGAGCCTGAAGGTACTGAGGTGCCGTTCCCCTCACAGCTCCGTAGGCAAGCACCATGGTCTTGTAGCGGATGCGAGCTTCAACTGGAAGCCAGTGGAGAGAGCGGAGGAGCGGGGTGACGTGAGAGAACTTGGGAAGGTTGAACACCAGCCGGGCTGCGGCGTTCTGGATGAGTTGTAGGGGTTTAATGGCACAGGCAGGGAGCCCAGCCAACAGCGAGTTGCAGTAATCCAGACGGGAGATGACAAGTGCCTGGATTAGGACCTGCGCCGCTTCCTGTGTGAGGCAGGGTCGTACTCTGCGGATGTTGTAGAGCATGAACCTACAGGAACGGGCCACCGCCTTGATGTTGGTGGAGAACGACAGGGTGTTGTCCAGGATCACGCCAAGGTTCTTAGCGCTCTGGGAGGAGGACACAATGGAGTTGTCAACCGTGATGGCGAGATCATGGAACGGACAGTCCTTCCCCGGGAGGAAGAGCAGCTCCGTCTTGCCGAGGTTCAGCTTGAGGTGGTGATCCGTCATCCACACTGATATGTCTGCCAGACATGCAGAGATGCGATTCGCCACCTGGTCATCAGAAGGGGGAAAGGAGAAGATTAATTGTGTGTCGTCTGCATAGCAATGATAGGAGAGACCATGTGAGGTTATGACAGAGCCAAGTGACTTGGTGTATAGCGAGAATAGGAGAGGGCCTAGAACAGAGCCCTGGGGGACACCAGTGGTGAGAGCGCGTGGTGAGGAGACAGATTCTCGCCACGCCACCTGGTAGGAGCGACCTGTCAGGTAGGACGCAATCCAAGCGTGGGCCGCGCCGGAGATGCCCAACTCGGAGAGGGTGGAGAGGAGGATCTGATGGTTCACAGTATCGAAGGCAGCCGATAGGTCTAGAAGGATGAGAGCAGAGGAGAGAGAGTTAGCTTTAGCAGTGCGGAGCGCCTCCGTGATACAGAGAAGAGCAGTCTCAGTTGAGTGACTAGTCTTGAAACCTGACTGATTTGGATCAAGAAGGTCATTCTGAGAGAGATAGCAGGAGAGCTGGCCAAGGACGGCACGTTCAAGAGTTTTGGAGAGAAAAGAAAGAAGGGATACTGGTCTGTAGTTGTTGACATCGGAGGGATCGAGTGTAGGTTTTTTCAGAAGGGGTGCAACTCTCGCTCTCTTGAAGACGGAAGGGACGTAGCCAGCGGTCAAGGATGAGTTGATGAGCGAGGTGAGGTAAGGTAGAAGGTCTCCGGAAATGGTCTGGAGGAGAGAGGAGGGGATAGGGTCAAGCGGGCAGGTTGTTGGGCGGCCGGCCGTCACAAGACGCGAGATTTCATCTGGAGAGAGAGGGGAGAAAGAGGTCAAAGCACAGGGTTGGGCAGTGTGAGCAGAACCAGCGGTGTCGTTTGACTTAGCAAACGAGGATCGGATGTCGTCGACCTTCTTTTCAAAATGGTTGACGAAGTCGTCTGCAGAGAGGGAGGAGGGGGGGGGAGGGGGAGGAGGATTCAGGAGGGAGGAGAAGGTGGCAAAGAGCTTCCTAGGGTTAGAGGCAGATGCTTGGAATTTAGAGTGGTAGAAAGTGGCTTTAGCAGCAGAGACAGAAGAGGAAAATGTAGAGAGGAGGGAGTGAAAGGATGCCAGGTCCGCAGGGAGGCGAGTTTTCCTCCATTTCCGCTCGGCTGCCCGGAGCCCTGTTCTGTGAGCTCGCAATGAGTCGTCGAGCCACGGAGCGGGAGGGGAGGACCGAGCCGGCCTGGAGGATAGGGGACATAGAGAGTCAAAGGATGCAGAGAGGGAGGAGAGGAGGGTTGAGGAGGCAGAATCAGGAGATAGGTTGGAGAAGGTTTGGGCAGAGGGAAGAGATGATAGGATGGAAGAGGAGAGAGTAGCGGGGGAGAGAGAGCGGAGGTTGGGACGGCGCGATACCATCCGAGTAGGGGCAGTGTGGGAAGTGTTGGATGAGAGCGAGAGGGAAAAGGATACAAGGTAGTGGTCGGAGACTTGGAGGGGAGTTGCAATGAGGTTAGTGGAAGAACAGCATCTAGTAAAGATGAGGTCAAGCGTATTGCCAGCCTTGTGAGTAGGGGGGGAAGGTGAGAGGGTGAGGTCAAAAGAGGAGAGGAGTGGGAAGAAGGAGGCAGAGAGGAATGAGTCAAAGGTAGACATGGGGAGGTTAAAGTCACCCAGAACTGTGAGAGGTGAGCCGTCCTCAGGAAAGGAGCTTATCAAGGCATCAAGCTCATTGATGAACTCTCCAAGGGAACCTGGAGGGCGATAAATGATAAGGATGTTAAGCTTGAAAGGGCTGGTAACTGTGACAGCATGGAATTCAAAGGAGGCGATAGACAGATGGGTAAGGGGAGAAAGAGAGAATGACCACTTGGGAGAGATGAGGATCCCGGTGCCACCACCCCGCTGACCAGAAGGTCTCGGGGTGTGCGAGAACACATGGGCAGACGAAGAGAGAGCAGTAGGAGTAGCAGTGTTATCTGTGGTGAGCCATGTTTCCGTCAGTGCCAGGAAGTCGAGGGACTGGAGGGACGCATAGGCTGAGATGAGCTCTGCCTTGTTGGCCGCAGATCGGCAGTTCCAGAGGCCACCGGAGACCTGGAACTCCACGTGGGTCGTGCGGGCTGGGACCACCAGGTTAGGGTGGGCGCGGCCACGCGGTGTGAAGCGTTTGTATGGTCTGTGCAGAGAGGAGAGAACAGGGATAGACAGACACATGGTTGACAGGCTACAGAAGAGGCTACGCTAATGCAATGGAGATTAGAATGACAAGTGGGCTACACGTCTCGAATGTTCAGAAAGTTAAGCTTACGTTGCAAAAAAATAAAAATAAAATACAAGATCTTATTGACTAAAATGATATAGTACTGCTGGCTGGTGAAGTAGCCTGGCTAGCAGTGGCTACGTTGTTGAAAGTGAAGCTGGCTAGGTAACCTCGACAATTTCACTAAATTTCTCTAAACTACACAATTATCATGGATACAAGGACAGCAAAGACAACTAGCTAACACTACGCTAATCAAGTCGTCCCGTTGTAGTGTAAGTTTCTACAGTGCTGCTATTCGGTAGAAGTTGGCTAGCTAGCAGTGTTGGCTAGGTAGGAGGACGGCAGCGCGGCAGGCGAAAAATAGCTGGCTAGCTAACCGATAATTACTCAAAGCTACACAATTTTCTTAGATAAAAAGATAGCAAAGAAAACTATGTAGCTAGCTAACACTACACAAGTCAAGTCGTTCCGTTGTAATGTAATCGTTTCTACCGTGCTGCTAATCGGTGGCTAGCTGGCTAGTTAGCAGGGTTGACTACGTTACGTTAGGGCGAGAATACCTGGCTAGCGAACCACAGCGAACCTTGATAACTACACAAGTATCACCGATACAAAGACGGCTATGGAGCCAGCTAAGTAGCTAGCTAAGATCGAACAAATACAAATCAAAGATAGCAAAGACAACTGTGTAGTCAGCCAACACTACACTGATCAAGTCGTTCCGTTGTAATGCACTCGTTTCTACAATGCTGCTATTCGGTGGCAAGCTGGCTAGCTAGCAGTGTTTGCTACGTTGCGTTACGTTAGGGCGAAAATAGCTGGCTGGCGAACCTCAATAACTACACAATTATGTTTGATGCAAAGACGGCTATGTAGCTAGCTAAGATCAAACAAATCAAACCGTTGTACTGTAGTGAAAATGAAAATCAGACCGTTGTACTATAATGAAATGTAATGAAAAGTTTATACTACTATTCGGTGGACGTTTGCTAGCTGCTGGGCAGATAAGTGTGGACTACGATAGACGACGGAATACGATAATTACGCAATTATCTTTTATACACAGACGGCTAAGTAGCTAGCTAAGAAGAAATTGCTAAGGTTAGACAAATTTAACCGTTTTACTATAATGAAATGTAATGAAATGTAATGAAAATGAAATGAAAAGTTATACTACCTGCAGAGCGAATGCAAATGCGACCGCTCGCTCCAAACCGGATGCAAACACGTTTGACGTGTACAATCAGCCACACAGTAGGGTCAGAGGTCAGTCATTTAACTGGGCTGTATAGTGAGAGGGCATCATGATGCTCATCACCCATCGCAGTCCCTAGGGTCAGGAGTCAGTTATTTTGGAATCAAGTTGTGCTGTACCAGGCTTTTTAAGGTCCTATTTATCGCCGATGCCAAAAGGATGTAGCGTTAACTCGAGGCTCCCTTTCACGCTGTTAACTTGAAAGAGTATTGGAGGCAAGACAGGACACAGCCTTTTGAAGGATCCAAGAGTTTACCGTGCGCACGTGTGACCTTTTTAAAGTGTTTCACCACGTTTTTGGTTAGACTTTTCTTCCCCATCTTGTATTAATTGTTGAATGCCAAAACCACTTGTTTGAGTCAGTAAGCCAAGCCTGACAAAACACTCATTCACTGGAGTCCATAGGGTCGTTGTTGTTAATGCCAATCGTAGTGGCCAATCGTTTTGCGGCCATTGTGAGGATATGATAATACTATTGACAGTAGAAGCTGAACTCCGCTAGTGACCGGTTGTGAGTATGTGGACGGTTGTAACCATAAGCCCCTTTTTTATTAATTAAAGGCTTGAGTTTGGTAATCCTTAAAGTATGAAATGGTTATTTTCTTTTGCCCAGACAGAGGCAGGGACTGGCGGATGGAGGACCTTGCTCTACTGATGGGTGACAGTCAGATGTGAGAATCTGCCTTTGAAAGAGGTTATTCTCTCATAGAGGGGCTGCTAGTCTTCTCTCACTGCCTGGACTGAGCTGGGCCACCGCAAATGCAGCTATGGTAGCCAGTCATAGCTCCGAGGTCTCACGTAGACTGAGCAAACACAATGCAGCTGTGTCCTTTTGATTGTCCAATCACAGCACGGCTGTCCGACTGTTTTAGTTTGTTAGCAGTGGAGATGATTAGTTGTTTCCCACGTTAAAGGGGGCGGAGCATTGAGCACAATTTGTACCAAAGTAATCCCTCACTTCTGATTGGCTCCAGTGGCTCTGACCCCCAGTTATTTATCTGAGTATATCCATTTTTTGTAACAATGCCCTAAACATAAGCCTGTAATTGACATTGAGGCATAGTGCAATTATGAATGCTATAATCATTGTACATCTCTCAATTATTTATATATACAGTTGAAGTTGGAAGTTTACATACACTTAGGTTGGAGTCAGTAAAACTCGTTTTTCAGCCACTCCACAAACTTCTTGTTAACGAACTATGGTTTTGGCAAGTCAGTTAGAACATCTACTTTGTGCATGACACAAGTCATTTTTCCAACAATTGCTTACAGATAGATTATGTCACTTATAATTCACTGTATCACAATTCCAGTGGGTCAGACGTTTACATACACTAAGCTGACTATGTGCCTTTAAACAGCTTGGAAAATTCCAGAAAATGTTATGGCTTTAGAAGCTTCTGATAGGCTAATTGACATAATTTCAGTCAATTGGAGGTCTACCTGTGGATGTATTTTAAGGCCTACCTTCAAACTCTGTGCCTCTTTGCTTGACATCATGGGAAAATCAGCCAAGACCTCAGAAAAAAAATTGTAGACCACAAGTCTGGTTCATCCGTGGGAGCAATTTCTAAACACCTGAAGGTACCACATTAATCTGTACAAACAATAGTACACAAGTATAAACACCATGGGACCACGCATCCGTCATACCGCTCAAAGCACATGCGTTCTGTCTCCTAGAGATGAACGTACTTTGGTGCGAAAAGTGCAAATCAATCCCAGAACAACAGCAAAGGACCTTGTGAAGATGCTGGAGGAAACAGGTACAAAAGTATCTATATCCACAGTAAAACAAGTCCTATATCGACAGAACCTGAAAGGCCCTCAGCAAGGAAAAAGCCACTGCTCCTGAACTGCCATAAAAAACCTAGACTACGGTTTGCAACTGCACATGGGGACAAAGATTGTACTTTTTGGAGAAATGTCCTATGGTTTGATTAAAGAAAAATAGAACTGTTTGGTCATAATGACCATCGTTATGTTTGCAAGCCGAGGAACTCCATTCCAACCGTGAAGCACAGGGGTGGCAGCATCATGTTGTGGGGGTGCTTTGCTGCAGGAGGTACTGGTGCACTTCACAAAATATTGAAGCAACATTTCAAGACATCAGGAAGTTAAAGCTTGGTCGCAAATGGGTCTTCCAAATGGACAATGACCCCAAGCAAACTTCCAAAGTTGTGGCAAAATGGCTTGAGGACAACAAAGTCAGGGTATTGGGAGTGGCCATCAGAAAGCCCTGACCTCAATCAACCCTATAGAAAATTTGTGGACAGAACTGAAAATGCGTGTGCGAGCAAGGAGGCCTACCAACCTGACTCCGTTACACCAGCTCTGTCAGGAGGAATGGGACAAAATTCACCCATTTTATTGTGGGAAGCTTGTGGAAGGATACCCAAAACGTTTGACCCAAGTTAAACAATTTAAAAGCAATGCTACCAAATACTAATGGAGTGTATGTAAACTTCTGACCCACTGGGAATGTGATAAAATAAAAGCTGAAATAAATCATTCTCTATTATTCTGACATTTCACATTCTTAAAATAAAGTGGTGATCCTAACCGACCTAAGACAGGGAATTTTTACTATGATTAAATGTCAGCAATTGTGAAAAACTGAGTTTAAATGTATTTGGCCAAGGTGTATGTAAACTTCCTACTTCAACTGTATGGCAGCATCCATGTTGGCTTTGTAATCATTACTTTTTTGCCAGATTGAATGTGCAGTATTGAAAATATGTGTGTCTAATATATGGCTAATTAATTTGGGAAAAAACATGTTTTTAAGAGGAGAATGTATATATTTTTTTGCCAGTTAATTTTTCAACAAGAAACCAAGTGAAGTTTTAGATCTGCATAATGAGCAATCAATATGATCTAACGGAACGGTATGCCAAAAGCTGCAAAAGACTTCAGACTCCAATTACAGGGCTAATTCCATTGGTTTAGACCGAAATACTGGCTTCAGGAAATGAGCACTTGTCCTAAGTATTACTAGATGAGGGCCCTTTTTGAAAACACTTAATTTTTTCCTTTCCTCATTGGAGTAGTCACTGATCTAGCATGATTGGATATGTTAAAGCAAGAATCCCACTAGTCACAGATGTCAGTTCAACGTCTAGTTCAGATTTTTCATTTTGTTTGAATGTGAATTCAATGTGAAATCAACAAAAAAACAACATGTCATTGGATTTAGGTTAAAAGTTAGTGAAAAAAATACATTCTCTTACGATGACTTTTTTTTCAAGTCCAATCAGTTTTCCAAGTAGATTTTCCAAGTTTTAGTTGAAATGACTAAAACAACATTGATTTAATCAGTTTTTGTCCACTGGGATCCTACTGCCAGATTAGTGATTTCTCCAAGGAAGGGAGGCAGGAAGGATGTATGAAAGTATTCAAACAGGGCTTTGGTTTCCCCTAGTCCTCCCCACACTGGGACTACTGTGTTCCGTTGGGGCTTATTGTTCAGGGGCCATTTAACGTAATGCTGCACCCCCTGACGTTTCTTATGTTCACGTTTAAGACAGCTGTGACCAAGCAACGGTTCCGATGCCCAGTAAGAACAAGCTGTTAGCCTCTCAAAAACACCTTCCAGTGTCTTTTTGCTGCCGAGGGTCCACGAAAACAACCCTAGATTAGAACCATCCCAAGTTCCTACATGCTTGAACCTATCCTGGGTTGTGTTCATTAGGCATGCAACGGAAAATGTTTTCGAAAAGTAAAGATTTTTTTATTGGACAAGGCCAGGTTTCAGTCAGTTTTATTCTATTTGGTGCCTAATGAGCACGACCCAGTTCCTTCAGATCTGTAACATTGAAGGAGTAGGGGACAGGGGCTAGGGAATGGGACGTGGGGGTGTCTTTTTACAGGCACCTGATTACCAGAGTGGGTCATGGGTTAGAATGCAGGTAGGGGATCAAATGTGGCACTTTCCATAATGGCATGTGCACCACGCTCACAATATGCTAGGCACACACATTTGTTTGAATAGATTTCAAATCCAGTTGAGGAATGTACATTAATAGAAGCTTTTGCATTTGTTTTGATGGCCAATCATCAGAATGTACATTCTTTCAAATGTATTTATGAACTACATACAAGTGATAGAAAAAGTTCACATGTACATGTGCCTCCTGCTTTTATTTAATTAAGGAACACTTCATCATGTTTCCGCTCTCTAAATGAGTATGTATGACACCTGTATGAACATGTTTCAGTATTCAGACCGAGACCAGAAGGCTATATCACGAAGCCAGCCAGAAAGTAACAGGAAAGACAGCTAAATTTATATTTGAAGCGTGCACACACACATGCACGCACACACACAAACAAAGTGAGTGTAGATAGTTGCCATAAAGGGTGGCAGATAGCCTAGCGGTTAAGAGTGTAGGGCCAGTAACCAAAAGCTTGCTGGTTCGAATCCCTGAGCCGACTAGGTGAAAAACATTTCTACTTGCCCTTGAGCAAGGAACTTTAGCATAATTACTTCTCAAAGGCGCTCTGGATAAGAGTTCAATTAAAATAATGAACTCCTTTCCTAGAGGCGCTTGACAGATATTTACCTTGTGAGGTCACTGGCTTTGGTGCAATAGATACGATGACAAGGAACAACTTGTGCAACATTTCTATAGGCTATGGAATTGCGTGACAAAACAGAGTGATGGCCTCTATTAAAAAGAGGAGGATTCCAACAGTTTTCTATAGGCTAGGCCTACTATGTTATTTCCCAACTTTTCCTAATATTAAGCACATTGCTTCGCTTTACAACAGTCCTATAGCCTACCTGGCTGGCATGAAAATGAACCATGGGAAAAGTGTCCTCCATTTGCTATTTAAGTGCATAGATATAATGTTGTTTTTTCCCCCTTGCTCCTGTTTCGAGACAGGTGCATGATAATGGTACATTCTAAATCAAAACAAATTTAACACATATTATTTAGTATATGTAAAGACAAAATTAAATCAAGAATAGTCTGATAGGTGACAATATTAGCCTATCACTTGTGAATTATACATATTATCACTTGTGAATGATGACCAGCTTGTGTGCGTGCACTAAGGCAAGAAACAGTGCATGGCTTTTTTTGCAACTTTTTCAAATCATAGTCGCACACATCATGTAGCCTAGCCCATAGGCCTATATGTTTTGAAAAGGTTAGAATCACAACTAAAATGGGCAAATAACTTCTTAAAATTAATTACATTAATCTGCTTTACAACTGGTGTAGAGCCTAACTGGCATACATAATCAGTGTGTGAGTTTCAAGTCTGGGGAAGATAACTTCAACATTATTTACCGTTATTTTACCAGGTAAGTTGACTGAGAACACGTTCTCATTTGCAGCAACGACCTGGGGAATAGTTACAGGGGAGAGGAGGGGGATGAATGAGCCAATTGTAAACTGGGGATTATTAGGTGACCATGATGGTTTGAGGGTCAGATTGGGAATTTAGCCAGGACACCGGGGTTAACACCCCATCTCTTACGATAAGTGCCATGGGATCTTTAATGACCTCAGAGAGTCAGGACACCCGTTTAACGTCCCATCCGAAAGACGGCACCCTACACAGGGCAGTGTCCCCAATCACTGCCCTGGGGCATTGGGATATTTTTTAGACCAGACGAAAGAGTGCCTCCTACTGGCCCTCCAACACCACTTCCAGCAGCATCTGGTCTCCCATCCAGGGACTGACCAGGACCAACCCTGCTTAGCTTCAGAAGCAAGCCAGCAGTGGTATGCAGGGTGGTATGCTGCTGGCAACATAAACATAAAAATGCACCTTTATAAAAAAAGCATTAATTGTATAATCGCATTTGTGGTGACTTTTGAGAATGGTGTTTTCCCATTAATGCAACATTTGCGCTTATAGCCTACTGCCATATGGGCATTGCTGCGCTTATAATGTGAAGAAATAGCCTAATAGTTTATCAACATTTTGACGTTCTGATCTGTTGCGTCTGCCTCATTGCTTGTTGTTGATGCTAGTGGTTGTATTAATTTGGGATCTATCGCATCCAACATCTGTCCCAGACTAGGTTTGAAGTATTTCTTTCTCGCACAGAATAGGTCAACTTTTGCACCATGGGGGATAGTAGATTGACATAGGCTAGTGCTTTTGCTGTTTGTTATGCCTACTCATCTTGTTGGCTGACGAAAAGTAAATGTGGACAGTTCTTCCAATATCTTCAATATGCGCCTCGGATTTGGATAAGAACACGCGTTGCGTCCCGAATGTGTTTGTCTTCACTGGTCACATGACGGAGAGCATGTGAGTGAGAGGGCCTTCGGAGCATGCACCCGGGAGAAGGGAATTATAATTATTATATTCAGTTCAAGGGCACAACGGACCACTGGCCGTAAAAGGCATGGATTTTTTTAGGAGGCATTATGGCCACACAATACCTCAAATTGTTTTGAGAAAATATTGTTTCTATTTTCAATTGTATTCTTTATACTATAAAATAATGCCACCGAATTCTTAAGCAAATCTTTTCTGCTAAATGAACTAATGTAACCCACAGCCATATGGCAAAGCCAAAACACGGCCTCACATAACGACAACTCTGTCACGGTTGTCGTAAGAACGGGACCAAGGCGCAGCGGATGTTGAGTTCCACATATTTAATTCAAAGGGAAACTTAAACAAAATATATCAATAAACGAACAACTAACCGTGACTACGTGGTGCACAAACACAAAAAAATATCCCACAAACACAGGTGGGAAAAATAGCTACTTAAATATGATCCCCAATTAGAGACAAAGATTAACAGCTGCCTCTAATTGGGAATCATACAAAACACCAACCTAGAAAATATAAACTAGAACACAACATAGAAATTATAAACTAGAATACCCCCTAGTCACACCCTGACCTACACCATAGAGAAACAAGGGCTCTCTATGTTCAGGGCGTGACAAACTCAAAGTATGCTATTCTGTTCTTATGAAATAGACTACATTTTCTTAATATCATGTTTCTTTAAACCTGTCTAAAATAATATTGGAATTATTGTGATGGTACATTTATTAAATGTAGATGTTCCAAAGGTCTGCCTCAGTGGCTTGTAGGCTATGCCTGGAAGGCAGCAGAAGCTAAATGTGTTTATGTTCATTAACAGTCAATTACTATGAGACTGGCAGTTATTTGCTTTACAATCACCGGCTGACAAAATTTCATGACCATCATAGCCCTACTCACAACCGTGTGTACCCACGCCATCCCAGGATCTCCACATCTGGTTTATTCACCTGTGAGATCATCTGAGAACAGCCACCTGGACAGCTGATGAAATTGAGGAGTATTTCTGTCTGTAATAAAGCCCTTTTGTGGGGAAAACCTCATTCTGATTGGCTGGGCCTGTCTCCCCAGTGGGTGGGCCTGTCTCCCAAGTGGGTGGACCTGTCTCCCAAGTGGGTATGCCTATTCCCTCCCAGGCACACCCATGGCCATGCCCCTTCCTAGTCGTGAAATCCATTGATTAGGGCCTAATTTATTTATTTCAGTTGACTGATTTCCTCGTGTAACTCAGTAAAATCAATGAAATTGTTGCATGTTGCGTTTATATTTTTTGTTCAGTATTATTAGCCAAAATAGATAATTAAACTAATCTATTTCTAAAGCAGGAAGACTCTAAATTGGAAGTCTTGATTTAGTGTTACTTTTGTCATATGAGCCTAGGTATTATAGAAACATAGCAGTGCCTTAATCTCCTTGTAACTACAGGTAACTGCCAAAATATTGGAAACACCAACATAAAGTGTTTTAATAGGGCGTTGGGCCACCACGAGCCGCCGAAACAACTTCAATGCGCCTTGGCATAGTGTCTGGAACTCTACTGGAGGGATGTGACACCATTCTTCCATGACAAATTCAATATTAAAAAAAAATGTTTTAATGGTGGTGGATAACAGTGTCTGAGGCGCAGCTCCAGAATCTGTTAAATTGGGTTAAGATCTGGTGACACACACACACACACACACACACACACACACACACACACACACACACACACACACACACACACACACACACACACACACACACACACACACACACACACACATACCCTTTAAACCCCCTATGCTCCTCTGAGATCTCTTCTAGCCATGGTAGCCAAAATAATGGGCAACTGGGCATTTTTATACATGACCCTAAGCATGATGGGATGTTTTAATTGCTTAAATAACTCAGGAACCACACCTGTGTGAAAGCACCTGCTTTCAATTTATTCAACCTGGTCTCAGGGATAGACATAACATACTGTAGAACATGTAAATCCTGGACACTCCAATTAGTATGATATGTTATGTTTCATATGGTATGTATTAATTTGTGGATGTCCATCATCCATATCGTATGATACGTTACGAATTACAATTCGTATGATATGTTATGAATTGCAATTCATGCAATATGTTACGAATTTTCAGAACACATGATATTAAACAAATTCCAATTTGTTGTGGATAACATTAGCTAGGTGGCTAACATTAGCGAGGCTTGGAGTCAGGGGTAAGGTAAGGGTTAGTAGTTAGGTTACTAAGTAGTTGCAAAGTTGCTAATTAGCTAAAATGCAAAAGTTTTCCTTGATGAGATTCGAAAACACAACCTTTGGGTCACTAGATGTTCGCTAGGAGTTAGGGTAAGGGGTTATTAAGGTTAGGAGTTAGGGGAAGGGTTAGCTAACATGCTAAGTAGCTAAAATGGTCCATGATAGGATTTGAACATGCAACCTTTGGGTTTTGCTAGATGTTGGCAGTATACGCCCAACCATCCACCCCACTTTCACTTTAGTTTTTGCCATAAGTAACCTTCTGTCTTATGTAACCATACCAAAAATAACATAACATACTAATTTGAGTGTCCTGGATTTACCTTTACTATATTAGGTCTAGTCTATGAGACCAGGCTGATACACTTTGTATCCCTCATTTACTCAAGTGTTACCTGTATGTAACTATTCAGTCGGGCATCTACCGTGTGTAAGGCGCGTCCGTCCCCGCCACGCCCCCGTGGAGATGCGTCCTCCTACGACCGTGGAGTTCAGGATGTACCAGAGCGCCATGTAATAGTGACTACTTCAATGATAATCATTGCTCGTTAATTTTACGCCTGCAAAGTTTGGTTAATGATGGCTGGATGTTGTATGTCAGCCGAGGAGAAGGATAATCACAGAATCAATCAGGAGATTGACAGGCAGCTGCGACAGGACAAGAAAGACTCGGGCAGTGAACTCAAACTGCTGCTATTAGGTGAGAGCTGTCACATCTGTCAAGAATTGCACACTGCTTAGTGCATAGCCTAGGGTCCTAGGCTATTTAGGTAAAGCCTGGACCACACCTGTAAAATCAGGTGAAGGGAGCAGTAGGCTATCAGAGTGTTGTAGACGTACCAATTTAAAGTTAGAATAATAGTAATATATGTAGTAATATAATGTCAATAGTGTGCAGACATGGGAGCGCATTAGTTTTAATATTATTTTACTTTCATTTGGTGTGTCGTCATAGTGGTCTCTGATTTTATGCTCAGATTAGCTCAGGTGCAACAAATTTGCGCCTTTTTTCAATGTTGAATTTAAAGAAATTGATGGCCTCACTTTCACTGTCGACAAAGACTAATACTATCTGGGAAGCTTTTAATTACGAGATTCTGGTGGCTTGCGTTGGGCCTTGGCCACAACGAAGTGTTTGTAGTCGCAGGTAACTGGTGTACCCGAGTTATGCTCTCATGCAAAACCATGCAAATACAGCCGCGAGTCTCATCAGTTTTGCCTGATCAACTCTCCTCGAAAGTGTGCTCTAAACTCCAACACAAAAGGCAAGCATGAAAAAAGAAGGCTTGCAATGCACATGCCCATGATAACTCGTATTAAAATGTAATAAACACTGGATATTTTGTGTTTCTACTCCCATAAGGGGATTCCTATGTCTTCACCAGTTAAACAAAAAAAACGTTATAAAGCCATATATTATCGTTAAGAATACATCCGAATTGATCATGTTAATAACTTTAATATCTTTGTTTGCCATATAGCCAACAAGCATAGACCTAGTTATGCTTTAAGTGAATACCTTGTTCTGTGCTCTCCTGTCCTGTGTGTGCGTGAGAGGCATCGAAGTGTGAGTCACTACAGTTGAAGTCAGAAGTTTACATACACCTTAGCCAAATATTTTTAGTCAGTTAACAATTCCTGACATTTAGTCCTAGTAAAAATTCCCTGTCATAGGTCAGTTAGGATCACCACTTTATTTTAAGAATGTGAAATGTCAGAATAATAGTAGAGAATGATTTATTTCAGCTTCTGCCCACAAATTTTCTATAGGATTGAGGTCAGGGCTTTGTGATGGTCACTCCAATACCTTGACTTTGTTGTCCTGAAGCCATTTGGCCACAACTTTGGAAGTCTGCTTGGGGTCATTGTCTATTTGGAAGACCCATTTGCGACCAAGCTTTAACTTCCTGACTGATGTCTTGAAATGTTGCTTCAATATATCCACATAATTTTCTTCCCTCATGATGCCATCTATTTTGTGAAGTGCACCAGTCCCTCCTGCAGCAAAGCACAGCTACAACGTGATGCTGCCACCCCTGTGTTTCACAGTCGGGATCGTGTTCTTCAGCTTGCAAGCCTCCCCCTTTTTCTCCAAACATAACGATGGTCATTATGGCCAAACAGTTCTATTTTTGTTTCATCAGACCAGAGGACATTTCTCCAAAAAGAACAATCTTTGTCCCCATGTGCAGTTGCAAACCATAGTCTGCCTTTTTTATGGCGGTTCTGGAGCAGTGGCTTCTTCCTTGCTGAGCGTGTCTATATAGGACTCATTTTACTGTGGATATAGATACTTTTGTACCCGTTTCCTCCAGCATCTTCACAAGGTCCTTTGCTGTTGTTCTGGGATTGATTTGCACTTTCCGCACCAAAGTACGTTCATCTCTAGCAGACAGAATGCGTCTCCTTTCTGAGCGGTATGATGGCTGCGGGGTCCCATGGTGTTTATACTTGCGTACTATTGTTTGTACAGATAAACGTGGTACCTTCAGGCACTTGGAAATTGCTCCCACGGATGAACTAGACTTGTGGAGGTCTACACATTTTTTTCTGAGGTCTTGGCTGATTTCTTTTGATTTTCCCATGATGTTAAGAAAAGAGGCACTGAGTTTGAAGGTAGGCCTTGAAATACATCTGTCACGTTCGTCATAAGGAGTAGACCAAGATACAGCGTGGTATGTTTCCATCCTTTATTTTGGAATAGAAAACTTCAAAGAACAAAACAAACGAAACGTGACGCTAGAATAATGCTCACAGGCAACTATACATAGACAAGATCCCACAAAGCACAATGGGAAAATGGCTACCTAAATATGATCCCCAATCAGAGACAACGATAAACAGCTGACACTGATTGGGAACCATACTAGGCCAACATAGAAATATAATTCACCTAGATAACCCACCCTTAATCACACCCCGACCTACCCAACATAGAGAATAAAAGCTCTCTATGGTCAGGGCGTGACAGTACCCCCCCCCCAAAGGTGCGGGCTCCGGCCGCAAAACCTGACACAATAGGGGAGGGTCCGGGTGGGCATCTACCGTTGGGGGCGGCTCCGGTGCGGGGCGAAGTACCCACTCCGCTCGTGGACACGTCATCGGAGGAACCGGACCGTGAATCATCGCCGGATGCTCCGGACCGTGGATCGTCGCCGGGGGTTCCGGGACATGGAGCGTCGCCGGAGGAACCGGACCGTGGATTGTCGCCGGAGACTCCGGACCGTGGATTGTCGCTGGAGGAACCGGACCGTAGATCGTCGCCGGGGACTCCGGACCGTAGATCGTTGCCGGAGGCTCCGGACTGGGAACCCTCGCAGGAGGCTCCGGACTGAGAACCCCCGCTGGAGGCTCCGGAGCGCAGACCGTCGCTGGAGGCTACGGACTGCCGACCGTCTCAGGAGGCTACGGACTGCCGACCGTCTCAGGAGGTTCCGGATCGCGGACCGTCTCAGGAGGTTCCGGACCACGGACCGTCGTAGGAGGTTGCGGACCGTCGTTGGAGGTTCCGGACTGTGAAACGTCGCAGGAAGTTCTGGACTGGGACCTGTCGCCGGAAGCTCTGGACTGGGAACAGTAGCCGGAAGCTCTGGACTGGGAACTGTCGCCGGAGGCTCTGGATTGGGAACTGTCGCCGGAAGCTCTGGACTGGGAACTGTCGCCGGAAGCTCTGGACTGCACTACTCTGAGCTTCACGTTTCGTTTGTTCGCTTTATTGTTTTTTTTGTTCTTTTAGTTTCTCTTCCAAAGAAAAGGATGGAAACATACCACGCTGCATCTTGGTCCACTCCTTATGACGAACGTGACAGAAGATCCCACCACAAACAGACCAAGCAGCGTGGCCAGGAGGAGAAGACATCCTGGACTTGGGAGGAGATAATGGCAGGAGACGAAAGCCTTCCATGGAAGCAGACGCAGGAGGATCAACGGCGACTCCGAAGTTCACGACGGAAGCCTGAGAGGCAGCCCCCAAAACATTTTTTTGGGGAGGCACACGGGGTGGTTGGCGAAGCCGAGGGGTGAGAGCGAAGAGGAATATTGGTATAGACTGAGCGAGTAGTATTGTGAGATAGTTGAGGGGAGTGATGAGGTAGAGTGGATGTTTTGGTGTCTGGAGCAAGACAGTCGCCGTGAGGAGGTTACCCTATGAGCTGAACATAACAGTATGCCAGTGGTGGCAGGTGACCCAACTGTGGTTTGTCAATATTATGATTTCTCATTTTAGCCAATTCAATTTCAGTAATTCCATTACAGATTTTGGGGTAATTGATAATGGATTTTAATCACTTAGTAATTTATAAACAAAGGTCTACCATTACTTGTTACTTCTGTGAACGTTCATTATCCTCCCTCCTCATGTATTTGATTTGATGAGGGAGAGAAATTAGAACATACACTACATGACCAAAAGCATGTGCCCGTTGACACCTGCCCGTTGAACATTCCAAAATCATTTCCATTAATATGGAGTTGGTCCGCCCTTTGCTGCTATAACAGCCTCCACTCTTCTCGGCAAGATTTGCACTAGATTGTTGGAACATTGCTGTGAGGTCAGGCACTCGCAGTCGGCGTTCCAATTCATCCCAAATGTGTTCGATGGGGTTGAAGTCAGGGCTCTGTGCAGGCCAGTCAAGTTCTTCCACACTGATCTCAACAAACCATTTCTGTATGGACCTTGCTTTGTGCATGGGGTCATTGTTATGCGGAAACGGGAAAGGGCCTTCCCCAAACTGTTGCCACAAAGTCGGAAGCATAGAATCGCCTAGAATGTCATTGTATGCTGTAGCGTTAAGATTTCCCTTTGTGGGGGCCTAGACCGAACCATAAAAAACAGCCCCAGACCATTAGTGTTCTCCTGGCGTCCGCCAAACCCAGATTTGTCCGTCGGACTGCCAGATGGTCAAGTGTGATTCATCACTCCAGAGAATGGGCAGTGGAAACAAAAGTACAATGGCGGCGAGCTTTACACCACTCCAACCGATGCTTGGCATTGTGCATGGGGATCTTAGGCTTGTGTGCAGCTCCTCGGCCATGGAAACCAATTTCATGAAGCTCCCGACAAACAGTTATTGTGCTGACATTGCTTCCAGAGGTAGTTTGGAACTCGGTAGTGAGTGTTGCAACCGAAGACAGACGATTTTTACGCGCAACGCGCTTCAGCACTCTCTGATCCCGTTCTGTGAGCTTGTGTGGCCGACCACTTTGCGGCTGAGCCGTTGTTGCTCCTAGACATTTCCACTTCACAATAATAGCACTTATAATTGACTAGGGCACCTCTAACAGGGCAGAAATTTGACAAACTGACAAACTGGAAAGGTGGCATCCTATGATGGTGCCACGTTGAAAGCCACTGAGCTCATCAGTAAGGCCATTCTACTGCTAGTGTTTGTCTATGGAGATTGCATGGCGGTGTTCTCAATTTTATACACTTGTCAACAACGGGTGTGGCTGAAATAGCCGAATCCACTATTTTGAAAGGGTGTCCATAGGGTTGCACATTTTGGGGAATATTCAGAGGTTGAAACTTTCTGTGGGAATTGACAGGAATATATGGGAATTAACATAAATATGTAAATTAATATTAATACCATTTAAATGTAGATGTTTTTTGCATTGGATATATTTACCATATCATATGGAGACAGAAACATAAACATCTTATCATAAGTAGAAATCATTGCAAATGATTAAATCCTTCTAATATATATATATATTTTTAAATTTAACTTTAATTAAATTAGTTGACTATTCACATGGGATGATTTCACTGAACAACAAAAGAAAGGGAATACTGAATGATCCATCGCATCTCCCAAAAACCATTTTCAACATACATCTGTAAAATGAGTCTAGAAACTAAAGCTTTGGTTGTCTTCCTCTCAGCCTTCCATTTCTTCTCCCTGGACCTCCTCAATGTCTACCTTTTTGAACATCAGACTCTGAGGCATAATCTTCACTGTCACTTTCCAACCTTGTTGAGGATGGCTCATTGTCAGGCTCAAAAAGCCTCAAATTTGCCCAGACGGACACCAATTTTTCAACCCTTGTGTTGGTCAGCCTGTTGCGTGCTTTGGTGTGTGTGTTCCCAAACAAGGACCAGTTGTGCTCTGAGGTGGCTGATGTTGGTGGGATTTGGATGATGATGGAGGCAACAGGGGAAAGAGCCTCAGATCCACAAAGTCCCTTCCACCAGGTGGCTGATGAGATACGATGGCGCGACTGCCATATGGCATCTCCATCCCAAAGTCCTTGCTTGGAAGTGTACTTCGCCAGACTGCCAAGAACATTGCCCTCATCCAGGCCAAGGTGGTGAGACACGGTAGTGATGACACCATAGGCCTTGTTGATCTCTGCACCAGACAGGATGCTCTTGCCAGCATACTTAGGGTTCAACATGTACGCTGCGTCGTGTATGGGCTTCCAAACGTCCTGCACGGTGTTGGGCTGTAAGCACAACCCCCACCTGTGGACGTCGGGCCCTCATGGAGTCTGTTTCTGACCGTTTGAGCAGACACATGCACATTTGTGGCCTGCTGGAGGTCATTTTGCAGGGCTCTGGCAGTGCTCCTCCTTGCACAAAGGCGGAGGTAGCGGTCCTGCTGCTGGGTTGTTGCCCTCCTACGGCCTCCTCCACATCTCCTGATGTACTGGCCTGTCTCCTGGTAGCGCCTCCATGCTCTGGACACTACGCTGACAGACACAGCAAACATTCTTGCCACAGCTCGCATTGATGTGCCATCCTGGATGAGCTGCACTACCTGAGCCACTTGTGTGGGTTGTAGACTCCGTCTCATGCTACCACTAGAGTGAGAGCACCGCCAGCATTCAAAAGTGACCAAAACATCCGCCAGGAAGCATAGGAACTGAGAAGTGGTCTGAGATCACCACCTGCAGAATCACTCCTTTTTTGGGGGTGTCTTGCTAATTGCCTATAATTTCCACCTTTTGTCTATTCCATTTGCACAACAGCATGTGAAATTTATTGTCAATCAGTGTTGCTTCCTAAGTGGACAGTTTGATTTCACAGAAGTGTGATTGACTTGGAGTTACATTGTGTTGTTTAAGTGTTCCCTTTATTTTTTTGAGCAGTGTATATCATCCAGGAGGATCCTCTTGATGGGGCTGTCCATATCGGCAGACTGTGATATGGCCATTTCTTGGAGACTCCTTCCGCTCCAGGAGAGTGTCAAACATGATGACAACACCACCCCAACAGGTGTTGCTGGGCAGCTTCAATGTGGTCCTCTTATTCTTCTCACTTTGCTTGGTGAGGTAGATTGCTGCTATAACTTGATGACTTGATAACCATTTCCTTGGCTCTCTTGTAGAGTGTGTCCTTGAGGAGCAGATTCAATGCATGAGCAGCACAGCCAATGGGTGTTATGTGAGGGTAGGACTCCTCCACTTTAGACCAAGCAGCCTTCATGTTCACAGCATTGTCTGTCACCAGTGCAAATACCTTCTGTGGTCCAAGGTCATTGATGACTGCCTTCAGCTCATCTGTAATATAGAGACCGGTGTGTCTGTTGTCCCTTGTGTCTGTGCTCTTGTAGAATACTGTTTGAGGGGTGGAGATGATGTAGTTAATTATTCTTTGCCCACTAACATTCGACCACCCATCAGAGATGATTGCAATACATTCTGCTTTTTCTATGATTTGCTTGACC
Organism: Salvelinus fontinalis; assembly: GCF_029448725.1. NCBI lineage: Eukaryota > Metazoa > Chordata > Actinopteri > Salmoniformes > Salmonidae > Salvelinus > Salvelinus fontinalis. The sequence continues at coordinate 17,472,597 of NC_074668.1, forward strand.
TTCACCTGAACTCTGCATCCAGCAAATGAGTGGATAAAGCATGTCTGGTTGGAAACGTGTATGCTGGGTGAAGAACATTCGTAAATCTCTTCCAATACACACTGCCTGTGAGCATCAAAGGTGAACCAGTTGCATACACAGCACGAGCAAGACATTCATCAGCATTTCTCTGACTACGTTCCTCCATTGAGTCAAACAAACTTCGGATATCAGGAGGACAATGAGCTCTTGCTATCAATAAGGTGTCCGATTCATCATTCTCACCTCGAATAGAACTAGAGGGACTTTTGTCAGAGGTTGCTTGTTGTGAGCGCTGAGGGAACTTTATGCACTTGGCTAGATGATTCTGCATCTTTGTTGCATTCTTTACATATGATTTGGCACAGTACTTGCAAATGTACACAACTTTTCCTTTTACAATAGCTGCAGTGAAATGTCTCCACACATCAGATAGTGCCCGTGGCATTTTCCCGTAAAGATTATAATAAAAAAAAACAAAAAAACAACAACATACAATTCCATGTACAGATAAATAGTTAAGCAGTTAGATTAACTCCTTTGTAAGATAAATGTTTTAAAATGCAACATATATGGAAACAGGTGAATTAACACTCCTAAGTTAGCAGACTCAAGCAAGCTAAAACCCAAATGGTAGCAAAAACTAACTAGCAGAAATTGTTAACAAGTTAGAAATTATTTAAACACACTTTGCTGTAGGCCACTATTTACTAGTTAACAGAAAAATGATGTATGTTATATAAAATATATTCACCCCATCCAGTATTGTAATCAAAACTTACCAGAAAGCATGCAGTCCTTGGCTCAGACAGTGTAGTAGTGTGGGCTCAATAGCATCTCATTAGTGTGCAAGGTCTTGAAAATCAGCTGCACATGTGATGGAAGAACGCACTGTGCATGCAGAGGGTTGCAATTCCATTGAATTGTGACATATTTTGGTTAAACTATCCCCAAGACCTAGAATTGCCTTGTGTATCCAACAAAAAAGGTTCACTGTTATAAACAAACTTTTTTTGATTAATTTAAGCAAAATTCCTAAAACCATGGAAATTTCCAGTAAAGTTTCCAACCCTTTGCAACCCTAGGTGTCCACATACTTTAGTATATATAATATACCTTAAAGATGTGTGGTTTTCTGGTAATGGAAATACAAGGCACAAGGTAATATTTCTTAAACTTACAGAAGGTGAACCTTTTCTCCAAAATAAAATATATGTTTTGATATTAGTTGGCAGGGGTCTTTACGTCAACATTATTGTGTATTTCTGATACCTTTTAAGACTTTTTCTGGTATGATGTTTTCTAAGAGCCATTTTCTATCTGTTTTATCTAGAAATCAAAACCTTTACTTTTTGGGAAAATGGTTGGAAAATGTATCTATGCCTTCATTTCCCCAAAATATAGTCTTAACTGTCATTTGACACCCAATTTAATATTCTCCTATGAACTTGTTGTAGCTCAATGGAAATTCCCCAAGGTAAGTGAACCTCCACTTTTTTACACCAGCATCAGCCTCCTCATGCTTCAGTGACAGACTATACAGACTCTGTGGCAGGGCTTTGTGTAGGCTACTGTCCTCACACCTCCTAAGAAAGAGGAAGTGTAGGTGTGTGTGTGTCTGTTCCTGTGGTCAATGGGGCAGGCTGGGTGGTTATGGTAATGTCTAATGCCTACAGCTAAATACTCCTCAGAGTGGGAGAAAGGCCAGATGGGCAGACAGTCAGAGAGACAGACAGAGAAACTGACTGATGTTGGTAACCACATGGGTAATGGTATGGTAAATCAAATCCAATTGTATTGGTCACATACACATGTTTAGCATATGTTATTGCGGGTGTAGTGAAATGCTTGTGTTTCTAGCTCCTACTGTGCAGTAATATCTAACAATTTCACATACCCCAACCAGAAGCCATGGATTACAGGCAACATTTCTATGTCACATAATGGCGCCGGAGAAGAAGGCAGATGTTTTATGTGTCCCCAACCAATTGTGTTTTTTTTGTTCGCTTATGTGTTTTTTGTAACTTTTATTTTTTAAACTTATTTTGTACATAATGTTTCCACTACCATCTCTTCTGACCGAAAATAACTTCTGGACTGTCACGACTTCCGCCGAAGTTGGTCCCTCTCCTTGTTCGGGCGGCGTTCGGCGGTCCATGTTTCATTTTTGTTTTGTCTTCATTGTACACACCTGGTTTCCATTCCATAATCATGTTCCTTATTTAACCCTCTGGCTTCCCCTTTTGTTTTGTGCGTGATTGTTTTTGTCAAGTGGTTCCGTGTACGTGATCTGGATTGTTTATGTTTATCCTTGTTGGATTATTGCTGATTTTGAGTAAATATCGTGGCTTTACTCATACCTGTGTCCTGCGCCTGACTCAGCCTTATTCCATTCACATAGAACACTGACACGGACATCAGGACTGCGATAACTCACCGCGGACTGGCAGAATCCTTTTTTTCCTTTAACGAATCTGACGAGCCCGACGCGAACGATATACTGCTTTCTCGGGAACAGGCCCAGATCCCGGTGATTTGCGTGAAGAGGAGGCGGAGAAAAAGGGGCCAAAGGGCGGGCTGAGAATTTGTAGGTGATCTAATAAAAAACTGTAATATCTTATGCTTCACCGAATCGTGGCTGAACAGCTGGCTGGTTATACTCTGTACCGGCAGGATAGAACAGCAGCGTCTGGTAAGACAAAGGGCGGGCCGGCTATGTATTTTTATAAATAACAGCTGGTGCATGACATCTAAGGAAGTCTCGAGCTATTGCTCGCCTTAGTGTGGTCTACAGCTTATCATGAGATACTCTACCTATCTACCTATAGAGTTTTCATCTGTATTTCTTTTTCGTAGCTGTTTACATACCACCACAGTCAGAGGCTGGCACTAAGACAGCATTGATAGTATAGCTGTATTCCGCCATAAGCAAACAAGAAAACGCTCACCCAGAGGCGGCTATCCAAGTAGCCGGGGACTTTAATGCAGGGAAACTTAAATCCGTTTTACCAAATTTCTATCAGCATGTTAAATGTGCAACCAGAGGAAAAAAAACTCTGGACCACCTTTACTCCACACACAGACACATACACAGCTCTCCCTCGCCCTCCATTTGGCAAATCTGACCATAATTCTATCCTCCTGATTCTTGCTTACAAGCATAGATCAAAGCAGGAAACACCAGTAAAGAGATCAATAAAAACGTGGTCAGATGAAGACTATGCTAAGCTACAGGACTGTTTTTCTATCACAGACATCACAGTATGTTCTGGGATTCTTCCGATGGCATTGAGGAGTACACCACATCAGTCATTGGCTTCATCAATAAGTGCATCGATGACGTGGTCCCCACAGTGTCCATACGTACATACCCCAACCAAACGCCATGGATTACAGGCAACATCCGCACTGAGCTAAAGGCTAGAGCTGCCGCTTTCAAGGAGTGGGACTCTAACCGGGACGCTTATAAGAAATTCCGCTATGCCCTCCGACGAACCATCAAACAGGCAAAGTGTCAATACAGGACTAAGATTGAATCGTACTACACCGGCTCTGGCGCTCGTCGGATGTGGCAGGTCTTGCAAACCATTACAGACTACAAAGGGAAGCACAGCCGAGAGCTGCCCATTTGACATGAGCCTACCAGACGAGCTAAACTACTTCTATGCTCGTTTCGAGGCAAATGGCCCATGAAACCTACATGAGAGCATCAGCTGTTCCCGAAGACTGTGTGATCACGCTCTCCGCAGCCAATGTGATTAATGCCTTTAAAAAGGTCAACATTCACAAGGACGCAGGGCTAGACGGATTACTGACATTTTCAACCTCTCCCTGTCCAAGTCTGTAATACCAACATGTTTTAAGCAGACCACCATAGTGCCTGTGCCCAAGATCAGGCCTTGATAATGGAGTTGGAGCCGTGTGTGACCACGCAGTCATGGGTGAACAGGGAGTACAGGAGGGGGCTGAGCATGCATCCTTGTGGGGCCCCAGTGTTGAGGATCAGCGAAGTGGAGGTGATGTTTCCTACCTTCACCACCTGGGGGCGGCCCGTCAGGAAGTCCAGGACCCAGTTGCGCAGGGCAGGGTTCAGACCCAGGGCCTCGAGCTTGATGATGAGCTTGGAGGGTACTATGGTGTTGAATGCTGAGCTATAGTCAATGAACATCATTCTTACACAGTTATTCCTCTTGTGAGGCCCATTAAGGTATTTGTGACCTGTGATCTGTATTCCCAGTTGTGAAATCTACAGATTAGGGCCTAATTAATTAATTAAAATTGACTGATTTCCTTATATGACCTGTGACTCAGTAAAATATTTGAAATTGTTGCATGTTGTGTTTATATGTTTTGTTCAGTGTGTGTGTGTGTGTGTGTATATATAGGTAATTCATATTATCTTTCAGGTGTGAAGGTCCTAATGAATGGATTTAAGTTTGAATATTACAAAAAATTTATAGAACTAATTGTATTTATTTGGAAAACTACATGCACATTCTAATCTCAATTGCAAATGGATGGATCAACCCATCTTCAGTAAAGCGTTTAAAACATAAATAAATACAATATAAATGTTCTACCTCTATGGCTTATTAGGTCATGAGGGTAAGTGCAAACTCCAGCTCCCTCTCTGACTGCTTTGGTCAGTTATACATGCTAACTCTCTCTTTGATTGGTCAACTTAATATTTACAAGTGCCTATGGCCTCTGATTGGTCATTGTTAGGCACAAGTCCCTGCCCATTATGTCTAGTGGATGGATATGTGTGGGGTGGTGGCTTACTGAGTACACACTTTCATGTTGTTCTCATTAGAATATTGACTGGCTAGTTTTTTAAAGTAAAATTCATTTAAAATGTTTTAAAGCCTATGTACAGATGTCTGTAAATAGTTTCCTTAGCAACAACTAATTTATTTGGGTCTGGTGTTTGTTGGCAACAATTATCCATGCTGACATGTTTAAATCCTGAGTGGCTCCAGGAATTGTGAATAAATGGTGGCCAGGAATGAGCCTGTCTGTCTTCCTCTCAGAAACAACGCAAAAAAGATTGCTGACCAACCTGGTCTCGGAGCATTTCGTATCATGTACGTAAATCCGAGACAGTCCATTTAGTGTGATATGTTACTATATTACGCCTAGTATATGAGACCAGGCTGAGCTTGACCCCCTTTTTAAACAGCACACTTCTTAGGAACAGCCTCACTCTTCATCTACTTTTCACCTCGCCTATCCCGGTGATTTCCTCTGAACTAACAATCTGGTGGGTCATTTGATAAAAAAAAAATGTAGCCTTCATTTAACTAGGCAAGACAGTTAAGAAATTCTTATTTACAATGAAGGCCTACCCTGGCCAAACCCTCCCCTAACAACTCTGGGCCAATAGTGTGCCGCCCTACCAAGCAAAAAGGCAGTAACTGCTCATAGCGTGGAACTGAGAAAAATGGCTTTTATTTACCTTGGTTTCACAGTAACTTTATGCAGTTACTGCTAACATGACCCCCATTTTCTCCAAAACACAATACGAGGCAAGATACTTGTCCACATAATTAAGCATGTATTTAATGTATAAAAAAATTACATTAACTCATTTTCAACCAAATGAGTAGTTACTGCCTTTTTGCTTGGTAGGGCAGTATGGTACTCCCGATCACAGCCGGTTGTGATACAGCCCGGGATTGAACCAGGGTCTGTAGTGACAGTCTAGCACTGAGATGCAGTACCTTAGACCGCTGCGCCACGCAGGTGGGTCATTCCACTTCAAAAAGCACAAGAAAGAGGATTGACACCCACCATCTCAAATTGTGCTGAAATCGTTTCTGTAGTTAGAAACAAATGAGATTATCATTCCTGAAACATTATTTTGTTGAAATGTAACTTGATCTCTGAGAAATTAGGCAAATTAATTGCACCCAAATTGGCTATTTTCATTAATAGGATTCATATAATCTTCAATAAATATAGTACCCAACATCCGATTTGGACCATAATTGTTCCTAACAATGAGTAAGACGAGGAACCCAATAAAATGATCAAAAGCCACCAATGCCCCCCCCACTAGATGCTGCTGTTCCTGCTACTGCCAAACATTTTTATCCATTTTGATGGTCTCTTGTGTTTATTAAAGGGATCACAATATTTCCTTTGCAACTTTGGGTAGAAAACCAATAGCTTTTGCTCATGATAAAATAAATAGTGTTGTCATCCTCACAATTCAAGCCAGTCCTCCATGAAAGCAATTCAGTTTGTCCTATACTTAGGCTTAATATGTGTCCAGGAAAAAGCTCCCGCTCAGCCCAGTCCAAGTTCTTCTCTGTCCTGGCACCCCAATGGTGGAACCAGCTTCCCCTTGAAGCTAGGAGAGCAGAGTCCCTGTCCATATTCCAAAAATATCTGAAACCCTACCTTCAAACAGTATCTTAAATAATCCCCAGACATGTTCTGTTATGGTGGTAGAGGTACATTTAGGTTCTGTTAAGGATCTCTCCAGGATCCAGATCTAGAGCGCACATCACAATAGTTATTGTATCCATAGAGATGTTGTTCTCGGTCACTGACCAGGTCAAGAAATCGAAGGAGCTGGCAGGAGCAGCCGGGAAAGGAGATTGAGAATGTGTGTGTGTGTCTGAATGTGAATAGGGCTGTAATAGGTGATTATGGATTTTGGTTTGTTTGTCCAGATGCTATCCTTGTCTGGATATAGTGCCTCGCACTTCTTCAATTACCCATGTATTCCTTCCTTCCCCATCCTCACCTACACCCTCTCCCCTTTTACCAGGTACTGGAGAGAGTGGGAAGAGCACCTTCATTAAACAGATGAGAATCATCCATGGTGCCGGCTACTCAGACGAGGACAAGCGAGGCTTCACCAAGCTGGTGTACCAGAACATCTTCACTGCCATGCAGTCCATGATCCGCGCCATGGAGACCCTCAATATCCCCTTCTTGGAGGCCCAGAATAAGGCAAGAATCCCAGCCACATCACACCTCAGGTCTGCTTCCGTACCAGCTGATCACAGAGCCAAGGACTTTTCCAAAAATAAACTCAATTTTAGTTTTAATTTGTGAAGTGTTTTAAAGCATTTTGCCTTGCGTGCCGTAATGAACACCCCAACCATCTTGTTGTTTGCTCCCTCTCCCAGGGCTATGCCAGCATGTTGAGTGAGGTGGAGGTGGACATGGTGAATGATCTGGAGAGAGGCCATGTGGACACCATCAAGAGCCTGTGGAGGGACGGTGGAGTGCAGGAGTGTTATGCCCGCCGCAGGGAGTACCAGCTATGTGACGCCGCCAAATAGTGAGTAGACATAAGTAATGGGCAGGAGTTGCTCTTAACCTGATAATGATCAGTAAAAACCACAGGCCCTGGTTATGGGATATAACTAGGGCCTGGAGTTTTCCTGGTCAGGTAACAAAGACCACATCTCTATTGACAAAAGTAATTACACGATAACGTAAGACTGCAAAGCCGTTCAAAGAACCTTAATTAAAGATGAAATCTGTGCTGCTGCAATTGTTTCCCTCTGCATGTCCTGGTAGAGAACAAAATCAATCTTCACACTGGAATGTAAATTTGCTGCCAGCATGCTGTTATTACATGGACAATGTTAAGACTCTAGCTGAGTCTTTCTCAGGACTCTCTTTTGGGGGGCATATACTGTACCAGTCTGAAGTTTTTAATTTGTTGTTTGTAGTATTGTTGTTCATTTTTTTCTCTCTGGGTGATCATACAATTTCCATAAACATATTCTCTTTGTGCTGTGTTGTTCAGTTATCTGAGTGACCTGGACCGGATCGCAAAGGCCTCCTACCTTCCCACTGAGCAGGACATCCTGAGGGTCCGAGTGCCGACCACGGGAATCATCGAGTACCACTTTGACATGGAAGAAGTAATCTTCAGGTGAGGGGAAACTTTGGTTCTGTCAATGATGCACCTTCTCCAATCTCAACTGAGCACATGTTTTGAGGAAACACTATTACCAACAAGCAACGCTCCTAACATTGGTTTGATGTGACAGGATGGTGGATGTGGGGGGTCAGAGGTCAGAGAGGAGGAAGTGGATCCACTGCTTTGAGAACATCACGTCCATCATCTTTTTGGCCGCGCTCAGCGAATACGACCAGGTGCTGGGTGAATGTGACGAGGTGAGCTCCCCGTCAGTCAGAGCAGTGTTGAGGCACTGGACATATTGTACTGATACACCTGTGGGCCGCATCCATGAGCAAACATGCTGTTGTGTAAAATTGGTAAGTAAAAGTCAATTGTATCTCACACATTATGTGAGATTATAAACTGGGCGATTTGAGTCTTGAGTTCTGATTGGCTGAAAGCCATGGTATATCAGCCCGAATACCACAGGTATGACATGTAGTTACACATATAACATGTAGTTATACTGCTCTAATTACATTGGTAAACAGTTTAAAATAGCAATAAGGCTCCTCGGGGGTTTGTGATATATGGCCAATATACCACGGCTAAGGTCTATATATGGCCAATATACTCTCAGCCGTGGTGTATTGGCCATATACCATGCCTCCTCTGGCCTTATGGCTTAAGTATGGGCTTTCATATCCGCTTACTATACATGCATTGTCTCTCCCCTAGAACTGTATGGAGGAGAGCAAAGCACTCTTTAAGACCATCATCACATACCCCTGGTTCCAGCAATGTTCTGTCATCCTATTCCTTAACAAGACTGACATCCTAGAGGAGAAGATCACGCGCTCCCACCTTGTCAACTACTTCCCAGAATACACTGGTAAGCTCTAGTAGTGTTTGTGTGACCGCTATTCTTATCAGTATAGTAAGAGAACCCATTAGTTAACACACACGACCAACCAGGTATCAAACCCAGATGGCCACATGACTCAATGCCATGTTAGCCCACTGAGCTAAAGCCTAGGCATTCATTCTGGGAGCTAACACAGGTTTTCAGGTCTCAAGCAAGGTTACTCATCACATGAGGGTAGTTCACCGAAAAACCTCCGCTACGCAAGCACATGCCATAACTAAAGCTGTTGTTTCCAGGGCCGCAGAATGATCCTAAAGCAGCCAGGGAGTTCATCCTGAAGATGTACCAGGAGCAGAACCTAGACAGAAAGACTGTTTATTCCCACTTCACCTGTGCCACTGACACAGAGAACATCCGCTTTGTGTTTGCTGCTATCAGAGAGACCATCGTCAAAAATCACCTCAAGGACTTCGCCATTATTTAGAGGAGAGCTAAGGCTCCTGTGAGGTTAGGAGACATCTAGCCTGGTCCCAGATCTGTAGCATGTGCTCTAAAGACAACTCTTCTAACTGTCATTGACATGAGTTGGTTAAAGCACATACAGATCTAGGATCAGGCTAAGAGACTTGAGAGTATATGTATAGGGTTAGGTTGGAACGTTAGATTGATGCGGTAGAAGAAAATGCTTTGACTGCAAGATTTGTAGCATGGGTTGGAACCGGTTCAGGGAACAGAACCGAAAACCGTAAAATAACATTTTTCAAGGAACAGAAACAGAACTGGGAATGAAAGTGATCCATACTGTTCAGGAACAGAACGGTTATTTGAAAAGTATGGGAACCAGTTAATAACGTTATTTTACGTTCCAGGCATTTTTGTTCTAGTCTCACACAAAAAACGCAACAATGCGCCTATGCAAAGCCCTCACTCTGTCACTCAGAAACGTTTTCCAGTGTCTGCCTGCAAGCTGAGAATCTTTGACAGTGTGGGTGCGTGTTTAGGCTACCTGCCCCTCTCCCATCAGAAGCATAGGATTCTGTACTGATGTTACAAACATGATTCAGAAGATGGGGAGAGACATTTTTAATTAGCTAGAGAAGAATGGATTAACTTTTTATATGCTAGTTAAGGATGCTATGTGCATTGTTGTAACGTTTCACGTAGGATTTATTAACTACAAAAAGTGTTTAATTCTGGTGCCGCTCTGCACACTCAAGCTTGTTTGCTAGCTCAAAGGACATTCAAAGTTCCTGCATAGAAGCCGCTCCTCCTAGGTATAATTCTGTGGACCTAATTCAGATAATGCATGTCATAACAAGATACCCAGTGCTTCAAACCTCCTCGTCAACACTCTCTCTTCCCAGAGACCCTCAGTTGCACCTTGGTCCATAGGCTACACCTATTTGTCAATCACGCATATAAACAACTAGCTTGCCTGCTCTGTCTGCACTGTTTGTTGAAGTAATTGAATGAGACTTGTACATACACAACTGTTGATTTCACAGATTTAAAAAAAGAACAGAAAGGAATGATATAAACGGGTACTTTTTGGGGATTCGAACCGGTTCATAACTTTTATTTTGCTGTTCGGAACAGTAGAATGGAACAAAAAAAGTGTGGTTGTGTTCAGAACGAAACGATTGGAAAATAATTTTGGTTCCAACATGATTTGTAATGCTGTTTTTCTGTCCAGGGTGCTTTTGTTAGGTTGAGCATCTATACCATCTGGAAATAGTATCTGAATAAAAACCATCAGATATCTCCTGTACATATATTTTTGAAAGAAAGAAAAGTCTACTCACTGTGACGAGGATGCCAAAGTATTTTTTTAACGTAAAATATATTTTTCTTGTATCGTCTTTGAAATGGATGACTTGAATTGATTTATCTTGTGTGGTTAGTATAGAGGAAGGAGTTAAGTATAGCACCTTTTGATTTATAAAAAAATAACTGTAAAACTATGATCTATCTACAGGTTTGGGGAGTAACTGATTACAATTTTGGACAGGTAACTACAAAAATTAAATGTAATCAGTTACGTTAACAGCTAAAATAATGTAATCAGATTAGATACTTTTGAAAAACTAGAAGACTACTTCTTGGATTACTTAAACATTTAAGAGGCGCAAGATTAAGTTTGTTCTACCTGAGCGAGCCTGACCACAAGTCAGAGACCACTATGACACACCAAATGCATTTGATGGATACTTTTTGTATTCTTCTAATGCCTTTTAAGGGGATAATAATTCAAAAGTATCTGAAAGTAATCAGATTATGTTACTGAGTTTGGGTAGTCCATAACTTAAACTGATTACAATTTTGGACAGGTAACTAATAACTGTAATGGATAACATTTATAAAGTAACCTACCTAACCCTGTCTAACACTCCTCAGTGAGCACTAGTGTGATGAGAGTGCAAGTGGAATTGTGAATTCATTATTTGGCCAAGTCTTTTACTTGTTTAAATGTGAGAAAAGCAACACTTGGCTGAAAAAAATGCAATTTGTTTTGTGTTTTCATACAGATACTGTATTTATATATTATTTCACTACATCACCATATATCTAAACAGTGAAGCAAGCGTGCATGTTTTAGCCAGGTAATCTGTCCAAAGTGCCTTGCGAGAGGAATAACATAGGGACATTTACCTGAGACTTTAATTCATTTAGGAGCAAATTATTCCACTTAATTACATTTTTCAGCTGTGAGGATTCACCCCTAAGTGTATATGTATTCTAACAATAACAGATTTTTGGTCATGAAAGAATTATGTTCATAAATTGTTGTGAATGTTTTCTTATTCATTATGTGCATCTGTCATTTTCTACATTTCAAAAATAAATTCAAGATACATTTGCTACGTTTCAATAAATTGTTACAGTAGTTAAATGTAGACTTTTATTGATTAATGTACTGCATTCTTGAGGGAGCTAGCACATAAACATTTCATATCTGCCTTAAACTGTGCCAAATAAAATTTTATTCGATGTAAAATCTTTATTGGTGCGTGTCAGTAAAAAAAATGTCAAGCAGAACTGGGGGATAGACATATACAGTGCCTATAGATCTACACCAACTTGAACGTTTCTTTCACATTTTGTTGAGTTAGTGTGTCAGATAAAGATTTAAATTGTAAAAAAAGTAATTGATCTACACAAAATACTCCATAATGGCAAAGTTAATTATTTTATATATATATATATATATATATTTAAAAAAATTATTAATAGGAAATTCCCCCCCCCCCACATTTTGTGACAGCTTTATTCTATAATGGATAAAATAATTATTTTCCCTCAATCTACACACAATACCCCATAATGACAAAAAAACAACAACATGTTTTTATAAATGTTTGCATAAGGTTCCACAGTTGACAGTGCATGTCAGAGCAAAAACTAAGCCATGAGGTGGAAGGAATTGTCCGTAGAGCTCAGAGACAGAATAGTGTCGAGGCACAGAACTGGGGAAGGGTACCAAAACATTTCTGCAGCATTGACGATCACCAAGAACACAGTGGCCTCCATTCTTAAATGGAACAAGTTTGGAACCACCAAGACTCTTCCTAGAGCTGGCTGCCTGGCCAAAATGAGCAATCGGGGTTAGAAGGGCCTTGGTCAGGTAGGTGACCAAGAACCAGATGGTCACTCTGACAGAGCTCCAGAGTTCCTCTGTTCCTCTCTTTCCCCCTTCTGATGACCAGGTGGCGAATCGCATCTCTGCATGTCTGGCAGACATATCAGTGTGGATGACGGATCACCACCTCAAGCTGAACCTCGGCAAGACGGAGCTGCTCTTCCTCCCGGGGAAGGACTGCCCGTTCCATGATCTCGCCATCACGGTTGACAACTCCATTGTGTCCTCCTCCCAGAGCGCTAAGAACCTTGGCGTGATCCTGGACAACACCCTGTCGTTCTCAACTAACATCAAGGCGGTGGCCCGTTCCTGTAGGTTCATGCTCTACAACATCCGCAGAGTACGACCCTGCCTCACACAGGAAGCGGCGCAGGTCCTAATCCAGGCACTTGTCATCTCCCGTCTGGATTACTGCAACTCGCTGTTGGCTGGGCTCCCTGCCTGTGCCATCAAACCCCTACAACTCATCCAGAACGCCGCAGCCCGTCTGGTGTTCAACCTTCCCAAGTTCTCTCACGTCACCCCGCTCCTCCGCTCTCTCCACTGGCTTCCAGTTGAAGCTCGCATCCGCTACAAGACCATGGTGCTTGCCTACGGAGCTGTGAGGGGAACGGCACCTCAGTACCTTCAGGCTCTGATCAGGCCCTACACCCAAACAAGGGCACTGCGTTCATCCACCTCTGGCCTGCTCGCCTCCCTACCACTGAGGAAGTACAGTTCCCGCTCAGCCCAATCAAAACTGTTCGCTGCTCTGGCACCCCAATGGTGGAACAAACTCCCTCACGACGCCAGGACAGCGGAGTCAATCACCACCTTCCGGAGACACCTGAAACCCCACCTCTTCAAGGAATACCTAGGATAGGATAAAGCAATCCTTCTGCCCCCCCCCCCCCCCCTTAAAAGATGTAGATGCACTATTGTAAAGTGGCTGTTCCACTGGATGTCATTAGGTGAATGCACCAATTTGTAAGTCGCTCTGGATAAGAGCGTCTGCTAAATGACTTAAATGTAAATGTAAATGTGAGTTGGGAGAACCTTCCAGAAGGACAACCATCTCTGCAGCACTGCACCAATCAGGCCTTTATGGTAAAGCGGCCAGATGGAAGCCACTCCTCAGTAAAAGGCACATGACAGCCCGCTTGGAGTTTGCCAAAAGGCACCTAAAGACTCTCAGACTGTGAGAAACAAGATTCTCTGGTCTGATGAAACCAAGATCGAACTCTTTGGCCTCAATGCTAAGCGTCATGTCTGGAGGAAACCTGGCACCATCCCTATGGTGAAGCATGGTGGTGGCAGCATCATGCTGTGGGGCTGTGAGACTTGTCAGGATTGAGGGAAAGATGAACGGAGCAAAGTACTGAGAGATCCTTGATGAAAACCTTCTCCAGAGCACCCATGACCTCAGACTGAGGCAAAGGTTCACCTTCCAACAGGACAATGACCCTAAGCACACAGCCTCTGAATGTCCTTGAGTGGCCCAGTCAGAGCCCGGACTTAAACCTGATCAAACATCTCTGGAGAGACCTGATAATATCTGTGCAGCAACAATTTAACAAAAATTTAATACATTTTAGAATAAGGCTGTAACGTAACAAAATGTAGAAAAAGTCAATGGGTCTGAATGCGCTGTAGTTCTTGCATAAGTATTCACCCCCTTTGTTTAGGCAAGCCTAAATTAGTTCAGAAGTTACATTTGGCTTAACAAATCACATACGTTATATGACTTCACTCTGTGTGAAATAACAGGGGTTGACATGATTTTTGAAGACTACCCACTCCTCTGTCCCCCATACATATAACATGTGTAAGGTCCCTCAGTGAAATATAGAATTTCAAGCACAGATTTAACTAAAGACCAGGGAGCGTTTCGAAAGCCTAAAAGGGCAGTGATTGGTAGATGGGTAAGAATAACAAATCAGACACCGAATATCTCTTCAAGCATAGATAGTCAAGTTAATAATGCTGCTGTTGATGATGTATTAAATCAGACACATCACAGATGCATCCTTGTGAACTGAGCTGCAGAGCAGGAAACTGCTTAGGGATGTCACCATGAGGCCATTGGTGATTTTAAAACAGCTACAGAGTTCAATGGCTGTGATGGGAGAACTGAGGATGGATTAACAACATTGTTGTGAGTGACTCCAGAATAATGACCTTAATGACAGTGAAACAAATTAAAAAAACAAGGCAAAGGAATACACTTTTTGGCCTAAATGCAAAGCTTTATGTTTGGGGCAAATCCAACACAACACATCACTTAGTAACTTCCTCCATCATGGTATGGGTCTGCAAAGATGGGGAACTTTTCAGGATGAAAATAAATGGGATGGAGCTAAGCACAGGCAAAATCCTAGAAGAAAACCTGAATCAGTCATTGGGAAATTAATTCACCTTTCAGCAGAATCTACACTGGAGTTGCTTACCAAGATGGTGAATGTTCCTGAATGGCCAAGTTAATTTTGACTTAAATCTGCTTGAAAATTGGTGTAAAAATAAAGTTTCTTTGTCACATACACTGGATAGGTGCTGGTGTTGTTTTACAGGGTCATAGTATTACAGTACCCCCAGAGCAAATGAGGGTTTAGTGCCTTGCTCAAGGGCACAGACAGATCTTTCACCTTGGATATTTGAACCAGTGACCTTTCAGTTACTAGCCCAACACTCTAACCACTAGGCTACCTGCCACCCTAGCCATCTAACCCTGATCCCCAACACCTTGACAAGAGTTTGGAAGAATTTTGAAAATAATAAACGGGCAAATATTGCACAATACAGGTGTTAGGGCGGCAGGTAGCCTAGCGGTTAGAGCGTTGGGCCAGTAACCAAAAGGTCGCTGGTTCGAATATCCAAGCCGAGAAGGTGAAAAATCTGCTTTTATAATACTTCCCAAAGAAGACTCACAGCTGTGTTTCAAATATGTATTGACCCGGGGGTGAATTCTTATCTAAAGTTAGAATTTTTCTTCCACTTTGACAGTATGTTTCGATTTTTTACCAAAAACGACAATTAAATCAATTTTAATACCACTTTTTAATGCAACAAAATGTGAAAAAAGTTCAAGGGGGTGTAGACTTTTTATACAGGAACTTTATGTGCTTTCTAATGTATGTCTTTGAAGATCCTATCATGACAAAAAGAGCCAATACCAAACACAGACCCTTCCTTTTTCTGATAATGGCAGAATAATTTAATCTGCACCAGAGAATATATACCGACTCATAATGAGACCACTTGCTGACAAAACAGATACATTCTTGAATTACATGGATTACAGTGACCCCCACATCAAAAGCAACCCTTTCTTTTAAGTATAAAGGTAGCAGCAAACAATTTAGCGTTTCTTAAAATATATACTGTGTGTATATAAATATATGTGTGTGTATATATATATATATATATATAGTACCAGTCAAAAGTTTGAACACACCTACTCATTCAAGGGTTTATTTTTTTTACAATTTTCTACATAGCATCCTTCACTCATGCTGCCAAACATACCCTCGTAAAACTGACCATCCTACCGATCCTCGACTTCGGCGATGTCATCTATAAAATAGCCTCCAACACTCTACTCAACAAATTGGATGCAGTCTATCACAGTGCCATCCGTTTTGTCACCAAAGCCCCATATATTACCCACCATTGCGACCTGTACGCTCTCGTTGGCTGGCCATCGCTTCATACTCGTCGCCAAACCCACTGGCTCCAAGTCATCTACAAGTCTCTGCTAGGTAAAGCCCCGCCTTATCTCAGCTCACTGGTCACCATAGCAACACCAACCTTAGCACGCGCTCTGGCAGGTATATCTCACTGGTCACCCCCAAAGCCAATTCCTACTTTGGTCGCCTTTCCTTCTAGTTCTCTGCTGCCAATGACTGGAACGAACTGCAAAAATTACTGAAGCTGGAGACCCATATCTCCCTCACTAGCTTTAAGCACCAGCTGTCAGAGCAGCTCACAGATCACTGCACCTGTACATAGCCCATCTGTAAACAGCCCATCCAACTACTTCATCCCCATACTGTATGTATTTATCTTGCTCCTTTGCACCCCAGTATCTGTACTTGCACATTCATCTTCTGCACATCTACCATTCCAGTATCTAATTGCGATATTGTAATTACTTTGCCACCATGGGCTATTTATTGCCTTACCCCACTTATCTTACCTCATTTGCACTCACTGTATATAGATTTTAATTGTTTCTACTGTATTATTGACTATGTTTGTTTATTCCATGTGTAACTGTGTTGTATGTGTCGAATTGCTATGCTTTATCTTGGTCAGGTCGCAGTTCTAAATGAGAACTTGTTCTCAACTAGCTTACCTGGTTAAATAAAGGCGATTAAATAAAATAAAAAAAATAGAATAATAGTGAAGCCATCAAAACTATGAAATAACACATATGTATCATGTAGTAACCAAAAAAGTGTTAAACCCAAATATATTTTATTCTAAATAAATCACAGTGTCACCAGCACAGTACCCCCACACCATCACACCTCCTCCATGCTTCACATTGGGAAACACATGCGGAGATCATCCGTTCACCTTGTCTGCGTCTCACTAAGGCATGGCGGTTGTAACCAAAAATGTCACATTTTCCACCGGTCTAACGTCCATTGCTCGTGTTTCTTGGCCCAAGCAAGTTTCTTCTTATTGGTGTCCTTTAGTAGTGGTTTCTTTGCAGCAATTTGACCATGAAGGCCTGATTCACACAGTCTTCTCTGAACAGTTGATGTTGAGATGTGTCTGCTACTTGAACTCTGAAGCATTTATTTGGGATGCAATTTCTGGAGGCTGGTAACTCTAATAAACGTATCCTCTGCAGCAGAGGTAACTCTGGGTCTTCCTTTCCTGTGGCGGTCCTCATGAGAGCCAGTTTAATCATAGTGCTTTTTTTTTGCGACTGCACTTGAAGAACTGTTCAAAGTTCTTGAAATGTTCCGCAATGACTGGCATTCATGTCTTAAAGTAATGATGGACTGTGGTTCCTCTCTGCTTATTTGAGCTGTTCTTGCCATAAAGACTTGATCTTTTACCAAATAGGGTTATCTTCTGTATACCACCCCTACCTTGTCACAACACAACTGATTGGCTCAAACGCATTAATTCCACAAATTAAAAAGACACATCTGTTAATTTAAATGCATTTCAGGTGATTACCTCATGAAGCTGGTTGAGAGAATGCCAAGTGTGTGCAAAGATTGTCTACTTTGAAGAATATGAAATATAAAATATATTTTGATTTGTTTAACAATTTAGTGTTTACTACATGATTCCATATGTATTATTTCAAAGTTTTGATGTCTTCACTATTATTATACAATGTAGAAAATAGTAAAAAAGTTTTGTGTGTCCAAACTTTTGACTGGTACTGTATATATATTTTAAAATCGCTCCGTCGTTAATGGCATTGCATACCTGCTGCATAAAAACATGAAAATTGCCAATGAGGAGACACAAGCCCACCCATAGATTTTAAAGGACCTGGCTGCGAATCCAGAGTTTCTGCCCCCACCCCTCTGGAAACCTATTTCTCAAAAGCTACAGATCACATTCTGTGCATGTGTTATTTTACGCACACATTTTTTCTACGTAGCTGCTGCTCACACTCCACCTCCCTCACTTTACACACCGTCTTCTGAACCATGATGTAGCCGGATATTCCTGAACAGCTGCAATGAAAACCCTTCAGCGATTTGAACAAACATTCAAAGCCATTATGAAGGCTACAACCTTCTCCATCTGTTGTAATGGATAATGCAGTCACACAAGCAGGACGCAGTCCCTACACATTGGAGCAAAAAACGATCTGCGTTTTGGTGGTGTGGTTGCTGCCATATCGTAGCCACTAGCGCCAGCACCTTCCAAACTCAGTCCTCAGGACTACAGAGCTGATTCAAATGATCAAAGCTTGATGATTAGTTGATTATTTGAATCAGCTGTGTAGTGTTAGTGTAACAGTTTAACTTTACGACCGTCAACTCGCCCCGACCCGACCCGGGCGCGAACCAGGGACCCTCTGCACACATCAACAACTGACACCCACGAAGCATCGTTACCCATCTCTCCACATTTCACATCCGTTACATTAGGGCAAAAACCAAAACGTGCACCGAGTATGGAAAACCCTGCACAGCAAACCCAGTTGCTGACAAATAACTACTACTTTGACTGCCTGTCTGACTCCTGCTTAGCCAATGTTTGCAATTCTGATTAAAAAAATAACATTAAATCGCCAATAAGACTGAGTGTCTTGCTTGTGTTTGATATGGCGCTGATACACATGGCAGCTCTGCTTCTAGCTCCTAAGCATTTTTGCGTTGGAGCTAGGAACACAAGCCTTTCGCTACACCCACAATATGTGTATATGTGTATGTGACCAATAACATTTTATTTTATTTGCCTTGATAGCTGCATGTAAACTCCCCACTTCATTTGTCAATTGGGGACACGTCGTGTGCGCGAGCATCGCAAAATATATTTAGAAATCCATGTTATTCAATTATTGTACCCACACTGCTCGCGTGCACCAACGAGTGTCTGCATTGCCAAGGGCTAAAATAGAAGTCATTCCTATTTCTGACGCAGATCAGTGCTAGAGGTGTCACTACAGATTCGGGTTTGATCCCGGGCTGTGTCACAGCCTACCGGGAGAACCATGAGGCGGCGCACAATTGTCCGGGTTAGGGGAGGGTCTGGCCGGCATGTCCTTGTCCCATCGCACTCTAGCAACTCCTGCGGCGGGCCGGGTGCATGCACGATGACACAGTTGCCACTTGGCGGTGTTTACTCCGACACATTGGTGCGGCTGGCTTCCTAGTTAAGCGAGCAGTGTGTCAAGAAGCAGTGCGGCTTGGCAGGGTCGTGTTTCGGCGGACACATGGCTCTCGACCTTCGCCTCTTCCGAGTCCGTAGGGGAGTTGCAGCGATGGGACGAAGGGGGTGAAAAGTTAAAAAAAACTAGAAAACAAGTTTGTATGAGCATGTTGATCATGTCTTTTGTGTAGGCTACAACATGTAAATAGCTACATGTAGCCTAACCCCCCTCCTGATAAAATACCATGAAACCATGCTTATGCTTAATAGCCTACTGAGGGATGGAATGCAGTAGTTGGAACATGCGGAGTGGACAGCAGCTACGTAAAAAATTCCAACATGCGCAGAAAAAGTAACCAGCACTTGACCCCTCCTAGCTGTGACTCTACTGATAGCTACATTATTGAGGACAAATGTACTTTCTATGCCTGCGATGTGGTTGTCCCAGCTAGCTATCTTGAATGCAATAACTGTAAGTCGCTCTGGATAAGAGTGCCTGCTAAATGACTAACATGTAGGTTTCCAGACAATCCAACACTGCTGCCACTCCATTATGCCCCCTCCCCCCTCCCCTCAATTGCCTCAATTCGTTGGTGCATAGACTCTACAAGGTGTTAAAAGCGTTCCGCAGGGATGCTTCCCAAAGTTGTTTCAAGTTGGCTGGATGTCCTTTGGGTGGTGGACCACTCTTGATACACACAGGAAACTGTTGAGTGTAAAAAACTCAACAGCGTTGCAGTTCTTGTCGTAAACCGGTGCACCTGGCACCTACTACCATACCCCGTTCAAAGGCACTTAAATCTTTTATCTTGCCAATTCACCCTCTGAATGGCACACATACACAATCCATGTCTCAAGGCTTAAAAATCATTCTTTAACCTGTCTCCTCCCCTTCATCTATACTGATTGAAGTGGATTTAACAAGTTACATCAATAAGGGATCATAAATTTAACCTGGTCAGTCTATGTCATGGAAAGAGCAGGTGTTCTTAATGTTTTGTACACTCAGTATACACACCCACACACTCCACTGAAATTAATGTAGAGCAGATTGACATATAAAAAATGCATGCAGAATTGTGTAGAAAAACAACAGTTAGTGATTTAGGAAGAGGAAGAATAGAATAGAATAGAATGGAATAGGGTGAGTCTTGGAACAGAATCATTGGCATCTTGGACTGGACTCCGCTAACAAGCTGATTTTACAAAAAGTTCAGAGTTTAAAATGCTTTCCCCTTTCCTATATCAACAGTAAAATAATTGTTTAACATATACACATCAAGGCAGTTAAAAACAGTGCTCTGAGTCCCACAATGATACTAAATTTGGCCACAATATCTTTACAAGCACGTCATTCAGTAACTGTCAAACTAATTGTAATCTGATGACAGAGCTCCGTTAGGAAAGTCCCTCAGGCACCCTACTTATTCAAAGAAAATATAAAAAACAAACATGTATATTTAGGAAAGGGAGACATTTCTGGCACATAATTGTGTACAATCTTAGCAGTGACATTGACACACATACAAACACATTGTTTTACAGACACACAGACTGCAACCTGACATGACTTGCCTTCTGATAGAGAAACACACAAATAATGACCCTAAAGCAACCAGGGAGTTCATCCTGAATATGTACCAGGAGCAGAACCTAGACAGAGAGACTGTTTACTCCCACTTCACCTGTGCCAACGACACAGAGAACATCCGCGAGTAGTTTACTTCCTTCGAATACTCCCACCGCAGCCTCTTCTACAACCGCTGGCAGACCAAGCTGGCTTAAGGAAGTGCAAGGAGAAATTTCTGCCACATGGCTGTGTACAACCGGAGCAGTGATAGTGTTAGCTAGTGCAGCCTGTGTGTCTGCAAGATGTCCAGACAGTCCGTGTTTGTGTGTGTGTGTGTGTGTGTGTGTGTGTGTGTGTGTGTGTGTGTGTGTGTGTGTGTGTGTGTGTCTGTGTGTATGAAAGAGCAAGTCTAACCTGAGAGTAAGTAGGTAGTATACTGACGGAGGCACACCCTACCCTTGCGCACACACACACACACACACACACACACTATCAGTCAACGTTGTACTTTTGCCTTGTCTCAGTGCTGGTTGGTGGCTCTATTGGAGTGACCAGTCAGTATTTGTGTAGACTCTCCCTGGCGTCCTCCAGCTTGGTAAGAACCCACTGTAGATAAACAAAACCACACATTTCAATACTAAACCATAGACTTACAGTTTGGTGTCATTTGCTGACAAATATTGTTTGGTGTGTGCAACGACAGCAACAAATGTCAGCAGTTTATGTTATGCTAACCCACCTCGGCTATTTCTGGACTTTTGAAGTTTATAATCTTCCCAAACTCTTTGGCATGAAACACAGACTTTACTCTCTCCTGAAACACATACAGGAAATGTTTTTTTAAATATTTTTTTTAGATAACACGATTTCTGAGAAATAGGGGGCCGTACTATGATATAATGTAGAGGAACAAACTGTTTGGATGCAAATGAGTTAAGGGGTATTCCCTACGCAGGCATTTCCAGCTAGAGGGAGATACTCCTTTGGAAACGGGGAGCGGTTTATTCAGATGGTTATAATAAGCTGTTTGGTTAAGATGAGTTTCATTCACGTAGTATCGGGTATTACTTTGTGTGTGTATCACTACAATGGGCAGATGAGGATACCTTTGCCTCTATCCGAAGCCTCCTCCCCTCCACGATCATGGGGTTCTTGGTGAACTCGTCAAATAGATACTGCCACTCACAGGTAAGCTGCCCAAATGTGCCTTTGGTCACGAAAAAGATTCCACTAGCGAGACGAGAGATAGATAGAGCCTCAGAACATTCACAGACAGCCATTACAGTCTACATTTAATACTACAAACCCCAGCCAGCCTCTTACCTTTTGGTGATCATCAAGAAATCTGACTCGTTTACTTTGGCGTGAGCAAAGTATCTGTACTTGGCGAACTGTCCATTCTCAATTTTCTAAAAGAGAGGAATTTGCTTATCAGGTTATTTCAACACAATTCTAGAAAATAGGCACATGTCTTTATCAAATTGGACATTTAAACATACAATATGCTAAGCTAAGTCTACTGCTGATACGATAA
The DNA here is from genome assembly GCF_029448725.1 of Salvelinus fontinalis. Classification (NCBI taxonomy): domain Eukaryota; kingdom Metazoa; phylum Chordata; class Actinopteri; order Salmoniformes; family Salmonidae; genus Salvelinus; species Salvelinus fontinalis. The sequence goes on from NC_074668.1 coordinate 17,494,913, forward strand.
GAGAAATTTGGTACCCTTTTCACACTTCGATTAAAATGGCTTTGGGATGTTCACCATTCACACTGGCTCTGGCAGGAGATCTGATGAGTACTGTTACTGATCTACATACTTCCCCTACGGATCTGACAATGGCTTGCATGCAGGACACATCCTAGGCTCTGTTTGAATACTTGATGAATGCATCCTTTTTTTCTCCATTCTTTGAAGAAATCCCTGATCTGACATGGTTGGATTGGAGAAAGTTGTGCTACAACAGTTGCTTACACACATACTTTTTCGTTAGATCAGTGATAACTTCAAGGGAAGAAGGAAGGAAGACGGGTGTATTTTTGAAGTATTCAAACAGGGCCATCATCTTTCCACTTGACTTGTGGACCATCTGTCATGTGACCAGAGATGTCAAACCACATCTAAATACTCCCCTGTGGTACACTGATACTTCTTTATTGAGTCTAACGCATACCTGTTATAAACCGTTTAAACCTTTCATAATTGCATGGTAATGAATGTTGATGAAGTGATAAGAAAAGGTTTGGATGAGAAGACGATGAAATAGATGTTTCAAAATGCACTTTATTCAGTAGGAAGAGCAGTGTTGGATATGAGTGAAAGACTGAGTGCATAGCAATGACTCTTCTGAAAGAGGGAGGGCCAAAATACCATGAGGGAGGACTGCTGACTGACCATTACATCACTCCAGACCAATACAATATACAGTGGGCTCAAATTACTGGCACCCCTGACTGGCAATGCACGAAAAATACCTATAATATAAACAATATAATTATAGAGAAACTCAAAATACCAACATGTGAGAAATACTGTACTTTATTAATGTTTCAATGGAACACACCAACATCATTTATTGATTTAATTAAAAACCAATGTCCTCCAAATCAAGGTTTCACAATTAATGGCATCCTTAAAGATGATTGGAAATAACATCTACCAAAATTAAACCAGGAATTACATTCCACTTATTTAAGTTTATCTAAGTCTTAAGAAGCTATATTGAGCACTTCCTGTTTCACTAGGGTATAAAAATGCAATATCCCTTTGTCATCCAACACCATGAAGAAAACAAAAGAACTGGCAGTTTAAAAGAGACCGATGGTTGTAGACCTTCATTAATCTGGTAATGGCTACAAGAAGATCCACAAACGATTGAATTGAGCACTGTCAAGGCAATTATAATAAAATTCAAAAGATATGGAACAGTTGAAACCTCACAGGTAGAGGACGCAAATGCATTTTGCCCCCCAGGATTGGGAGGAGGATGGTGAGAGAAGCAATAAAATCCCCAAGAATCACTGTGAAAGAATTGCAGGCCTTGGTAGTGTCTTGGGGTCACCAGGTTTCAAAAAGCACCATCAGACGCCACCTCCACAACCACAGGCTCTTTGGAAGGGTTGCCAGAAGAAAGCCCTTTCTGACCCCAAGACACAGACGCAAGCGCTTGGAGTTTGCCAAACGTCATTTAAATTATGACTGGAAGAAGGTGCTCTGGTCAGATGAGACCAAAGTTGAACGTTTTGGTCAGATACAGCATCGGCATATTTGGCGTCGAAACAGGAGATGCATACAAGGAGAGGCACCTCCTACACATGGTGAAATATGGTGGTGGGTCAGTAATGTTTGGGGGCTGTTTTAATTCCAGAGGTCCAGGGGCACTGGTTAAGATTGATGGCATAATGAATTCCACCAAGTATCAGGCAATTGAGGGCAGTTGATAAACGCAAAGCCAAGAATGTGAAGGATCTTGAAAGGATCTGCATAGAGGAATGGCCCAAAATCCCTCCAAATGTGTTCCTTAACCTTGTCAAACATTACAGAAAAAGACTCCATGCTGTTATCCTTGGCAGAGGTGGTGGCACTAAGTACTAAATGAGTGCCAATAATTATGGAACCTTGATTTTGGTGAAATTTATTTTGTATTATATAATTGTATGATTTTGGTTGGTTCCATTGAAACATTAATAAAGTACAGTATTTCTCACATGTTGGTATTTTTGAGTTTCTCTATAATTATATGGTTTTAAGTATTGTTTGTGCATTGCCAGTCAGGGATGCCAGTAATTTTGGAACCCACTGTATTTCATATTAACTTAATATGAATAATATCTACTTTTCCCCAAAAAGTCCTGGCTCTACGACAGCATAACATTAATATTTTTTCTAATCAATTAAATTATTATGATTAAAGATTTCTGACTCCGCCCCCTTACATGATAGGGCAGAAGGTTGGATGACAGATGAAGGGTAAAATAAATAAAAATTATGGTTTTACATGACAAAATGCAAGGGGGTCCTGCCCTTGCAATGCTGGGCACATAGAGTTAACAAAAAACAAAGAACAGATGAGAATAACAAACAGCCTGGCAGCTGGTTATTAAGGAGGCCTAGAGTGTTAAAATGTCCTGCTGGAGCAGGCTACACCCCAGTGACCGACACAAACAAACATACAGTACACATTAAAAGCTATGGAAGACCAAAGCGTTAACTAGGACTTAGCAATTACACTCTAGCGGTCATCATCATCATCACTGCCAGTCCTATACCAATCAGTGAAGGCCACCCTTTTCTGTAGACATGACAAGAGAGCAGACCAAGCCAATGTCAGGGCAGACAGACAAGTCCGTTGCTAATAATATCCAAATCTACAAAAACATCCATTCGTTTCCATTGAAGCAAATTATCACATAATTTCACCACTCAAAACATCAGTACAGCGCAGCTTCAAGAACAACTATTAAAGACCAAAGCATTACCTGTCACACCCTGATCTGTTTCACCTGTCTTTGTGCTTGTCTCCACCCCCTCCAGGTGTCACCCATCTTCTTCATTATCCCCAGTGTATTTATACCTGTGTTCTCTGTTTGTCTGTTGCCAGTTCGTCTTGTCAGATCTTACCAGCGTGTTTTCCTTTCTTCCTGCTTTCTCAAGTTCTGTTTCCTAGTCTCCCCGGTTCTGACCTTTCGGCCTGTCTGACCCTGAGCCTGCCTGCTATTCTGTACCTTATTGACTCTGCCCTGGATTACAGACCTCTGCCTGCCTTTGACCTGTCTTTTCATGCCCCCTTTTTGGGTCAATAAACATCTGTGACTCTAGCTGGGTCTTATCCTGAGTTCTGATATTACCTAGTGCTTATCAATTCCATTCTAGTTTTCATCATCCACATCAATAATAGTAACAATAATACATTTGATTGTATAGAACTTTCTCATCATCATCATCATCATCATCATCATCATCATCATCATCATCACTGCCAGTTCTACTCCATTCAGTGTAAACCACCATTTTGTAGACATGACAAGAGAGAAGACAATGCACCAATAGCAAGACAGAAAGACAGACAGACAGAAACACAGACACATACACACACTCAGAGACACAGACAGTACCGTGTCTGACGCTACTATTAATCTTCAACTCTATGAAAATCTTGTTAGCATTGAAAATAAAATAATCCCATCACTTCCCCAGTGAAACAGCAATACAGAAGTACATTAAAGCTTCAAGATAAACTGTTGGTACTCAAGCAACACCTAGAAACTGCAACTACAGTTACACCAAAACAACATTATTATCTCAATGCCTTAGCTCACGACATCTACAGTTCATGACGGTCCCATTCCAGCCCTGCAGGCCAAATTGAATTGAAATCGACCCAAACTCTGGCCATCTACATTGCTGACACATGCCAGATGTTACAAAGCCTGGATAGGCATTTAACATATCAGGTAACCAAAATCATAAGTTATACCAATCTGATGCCTGTCGATGACGTGGAATGAAACAATTGGTTGATGCAATGCAACACCTGCGTATCTAGTCAGGCAGGAGGAACTCGACCTCTGCCATGCTTTGTTCTTACTGCAGGCCTTAATACTGAAATCAGTTTTGGAATACTAACTGTCCAAACAGCAAGTTACTAGTGAACAAATCAGATTCATGTGTTCAGACAGCAGTCATTAGCTGACATGGCCACGCTAGTTGTCATAGTAATGACTGGTGTGTGCACAGTGGTGTAGGCTGACTGGTGGGAGTGGTGTAGGCTGACTTGTGGGAGTGGTGTAGGCTGACTTGTGGGAGTGGTGTAGGCTGACTGGCGGGAGTGGTGTAGGCTGAAGGCTGACTGGCGGGAATGGTGCAGGCTGACTGGTGGTGGTGGAGGCTGACTGGTGGTGGTGGTGTAGGCTGACTGGTGGTGGTGGTGTAGGCTGACTGGCGGTGGTGGTGTAGGCTGACTGGCGGTGGTGGTGTAGGCTGACTGGTGGTGGTGGTGCAGGCAAATCAAATCAAATTTTATTTGTCACATACACATGGTTAGCAGATGTTAATGCGAGTGTAGCGAAATGCTTGTGCTTCTAGTTCCGACAATGCAGTAATAACCAACAAGTAATCTAACCTAACAATTCCACAACTACTACCTTATACACACAAGTGTAAAGGGATAAAGAATATGTACATAAAGATATATGAATGAGTGATGGTACAGAACGGCATAGGCAAGATGCAGTAGATGGTATAGAGTACAGTATATACATATGAGATGAGTAATGTAGGGTATGTAAACATAAAGTGGCATAGTTTAAAGTGGCTAGTGATACATGTATTACATAAAGATGGCAAGATGCAGTAGATGATATAGAGTACAGTATATACATATACATATGAGATGAGTAATGTAGGGTATGTAAACATTATATTAAGTGGCATTGTTTAAAGTGGCTAGTGGTAAATTTTTACATAATTCCATCAATTCCCATTATTAAAGTGGCTGGAGTTGAGTCAGTATGTTGGCAGCGGCCGCTAAATGTTAGTGGTGGCTGTTTAACAGTCTGATGGCCTTGAGACAGAAGCTGTTTTTCAGTCTCTCGGTCCCTGCTTTGATGCACCTGTACTGACCTCGCCTTCTGGATGATAGCGGGGTGAACAGGCAGTGGCTTGGGTGGTTGTTGTCCTTGATGATCTTTATGGCTTCCTGTGACATCGGGTGGTGTAGGTGTCCTGGAGGGCAGGTAGTTTGCCCCCGGTGATGCGTTGTGCAGACTTCACTACCCTCTGGAGAGCCTTACGGTTGTGGGCGGAGCAGTTGCCGTACCAGGCGGTGATACAGCCCGACAGGATGCTCTCGATTGTGCATCTGTAGAAGTTTGTGACTGCTTTTGGTGACAAGCCGAATTTCTTCAGCCTCCTGAGTTTGAAGAGGCGCTGCTGCGTCTTCTTCACAACGCTGTCTGTGTGGGTGGACCAATTCAGTTTGTCCGTGATGTGTACACCGAGGAATTTAAAACTTTCCACCTTCGCCACTACTGTCCCGTCGATGTGGATAGGGGGGTGCTCCCTCTGCTGTTTCCTGAAGTCCACAATCATCTCCTTTGTTTTGTTGACGTTGAGTGTGAGGTTATTGTCCTGACACCATACTCCGAGGGCCCTCACCTCCTCCCTGTAGGCCGTCTCGTCGTTGTTGGTAATCAAGCCTACCACTGTAGTGTCATCCGCAAACTTGATGATTGAGTTGGAGGCGTGCATGGCCACGCAGTCGTGGGTGAACAGGGAGTACAGGATAGGGCTCAGAACGCACCCTTGTGGGGCCCCAGTGTTCAGGATCAGAGGGGTGGAGATGTTGTTACCTACCCTCACAACCTGGGGGCGGCCCGTCAGGAAGTCCAGGACCCAGTTGCACAGGGCGGGGTCGAGACCCAGGGTCTCGAGCTTGATGACGAGTTTGGAGGGTACTATGGTGTTAAATGCTGAGCTGTCGTTGATGAACAGCATTCTCACATAGGTATTCCTCTTGTCCAGATGGGTTAGGGCAGTGTGCAGTGTGGTTGCGATTGCGTCGTCTGTGGACCTATTGGGTCGGTAAGCAAATTGGAGTGGGTCTAGGGTGTCCGGTAGGGTGGAGGTGATATGGTCCTTGACTAGTCTCTCAAAGCACTTCATGATGACGGAAGTGAGTGCTACGGGGTGGTAGTCGTTTAGCTCAGTTACCTTAGCTTTCTTGGGAACAGGAACAATGGTGGCCCTCTTGAAGCATGTGGGAACAGCAGACTGGGATAAGGATTGATTGAATATGTCCGTAAACACACCAGCAAGCTGGTCTGCGCATGCTCTGAGGACGCGGCTGGGAATGCCGTCTGGGCCTGCAGCCCTGCGAGGGTTAACACGTTTAAATGTTTTACTCACCTCGGCTGCAGTGAAGGAGAGCCCGCAGGTTTTGGTAGCGGGCCGTGTCAGTGGCACTGTATTGTCCTCAAAGCGAGCAAAAAAGTTATTTAGCCGGTCTGGGAGCAAGACATCCTGGTCCGCGACGGGGCTGGTTTTCTTTTTGTAATCCGTGATTGACTGTAGACCCTGCCACATACCTCTTGTGTCTGAGCTGTTGAATTGCGACTCTACTTTGTCTCTATACTGGGACTTAGCTTGTTTGATTGCCTTGCGGAGGGAATAGCTACACTGTTTGTATTCGGTCATGTTTCCGGTCACCTTGCCCTGGTTAAAAGCAGTGGTTTGCGCTTTCAGTTTCACGCGAATGCTGCCATCAATCCACGGTTTCTGGTTTGGGAATGTTTTAATCGTTGCTGTGGGTACAACATCGTCAATGCACTTTCTAATGAACTTGCTCACCGAATCAGCGTATTCGTCAATGTTGTTGTTGGACGCAATGCGGAACATATCCCAATCCACGTGATCGAAGCAGTCTTGAAGCGTGGAATCATATTGGTCGGACCAGCGTTGAACAGATCTGAGCGCGGGAGCTTGCTGTTTTAGTTTCTGTTTGAAGGCTGGAAGCAACAAAATGGAGTCATGGTCAGCTTTTCCGAAAGGAGGGCGGGGGAGGGCCTTATATGCATCGCGGAAGTTAGTATAACAATGATCCAAGGTTTTACCAGCCCTGGTAGCACAATCGATATGCTGATAGAATTTAGGGAGTTTTGTTTTCAGATTAGCCTTGTTAAAATCCCCAGCTACGATGAATGCCTCAGGGTGTGTGGTTTCCAGTTTACAAAGAGTCAGATAAAGTTCGTTCAGGGCCATCGATGTGTCTGCTTGGGGGGGGATATATAAGGCCTAACATCATTAAGGCTGGTTTTACACAGGCAGCCCATTCAGATCTTTTGCCAAATATTTCCATATCTGATTACCTATCTGATATTTTCCCTAATGTGTAAACAGCAACAAAACACATGGAATATGAACTTTTGACTTCCGATTTACATCACATCTTTATGTGGATCTCAATGCTGATACAATTCTGATGCTCCATATGTGACTCTCAAATCAGATATTATTTTTTTTGCTCTGAGATGTTTTTTTTTTGCACATGACCTACCAAAATTGAAAGGAACAGTGAAATGAAATGAGCATTGCATCTGTGCGCCGCTTCAGAGGCTACATCAGTGTGAATGTGTAAATCAGATATGGGTCACAACTTGCGTGTTGACAGATGGAAAAAAAGATTGGATATTAAAAAAAATCTGAATTGGGTTCTTCGGTTGGCTGTGTAAACAAAGCCTATGTCGAACTCCACACACAGAGAGCTACAACAGCCATGCTCTATAGGAGAACTATAGACCAGGTGGGTTAACGCACATAAATCTGAGATTTAGGATGAAAGAGACAATGAAGATGAAAATCTATCTGGACTTTGGGATGCAATAAGGGGCTGAGAAGTGGAGTGAGAGAGGGAGAGAAAGGGGATGTTTCTATGCGAGGCCACACATTAACATGAACCCTGACACCTGACCTTGTGGCATCGTGTTCATTAGGACACGAATGGAAAAACAATTTAGAAAATGAAGGAAGATTAGCGTTTCTTATTGGAGTTCACATAATCCCTCCCAATTTTAGTTAGTTTTCTTCTATTTGGTGGCTAATATCAGAGAAGTCCTCTGTTTACAGAGGATATAAGGGTTAGTTTATGTTTTAAAGATAATTCCTGTTACCTGTAGCATCTGGCTGCCAACGCCTTCTCTCTCCTTATATGGTCGGATGACCCCGTCCTCGTGAATGAAGCGAGGCGGACGCAGACTCTCCACATCCTGGGACGTCTCAGCCGCCCTCTTGATGCCCTGGAAAGTGCTGCTGGCCATGTCGATGATACCTCCTGTGGGTCTGGCCACAGCCCCCACCAGCCCCTTCCCGACACCCTTAAAGAAGCCTGCCGCACCCTCCTTCTGAGCACCTCTAATGGGCATGGTGACGATCCCTGTGATCCCACTGACGAAGCCCTGAGATGGAGAATGGGAGTGTTACAGACAGGGAGAACAGGTCTGTGAGACTGTTTCTACTGCTCAGCTATATTGGTAAGACTCACAGACAGCTGGATTGTGTTCTGTAGGCACCCGATGGCTGAAGACTGTTGAAATGGAGACTATCTGAACTTGGTCATTAGGAAACACCTAGGCTGTGTTTACACAGGCATACCAATTCTGATATTTTGCCCAATTATTGGCAACAGTTTTGGGGACATATCTGCAAAGCATATCAAGTTAGAAAATTGTTTGTAAGTTCTGAGAATGGAGCCATTTTAGTCCTACTCTTATGGTTAAAAATAAAAACTATTCATAAATCTTCTTTAAAAATATTTATACAATAATATGTCTCTTAGGCTGTGTTTACAAAGGCAGCACAATTCTAATATTTTGCCCAATTATTGGTAAAAAAGCTGATCTGATTGGTCAAAATAACATTTAGTGGAAAAAGATCATAATTAGGCTGCCTGTGTAAATGCAACCGTATCTTCAACTTCCCCTGCAACGTAGTAGGTTACGTTGTACTACTGCACACATCCCAGTTCTGTTGTGCTGATGTTTCTGGGTTCGATTCTCGGACACCAGAAAGGCCGTACTGGTGTTAGTGTTCTATAGTGGGTCAGACTCACAGAGACCAGTCCTTTGCCTCCACGAGTCAGGCCCTCTCTCAGGCCGCTGGGCTGCTTGTTCATAGCCTCTCGTCTCTTCTGCTGGTATTCCTCATCCATCGTCATGGCAGCCACACCCTTCGCCATGGCGCCTGTTATCCTGGAGGCAGCACCCGCAATGCCCCCTGGGAGAAGGGACAGAGTGAACACACAGTAGCGAAGAGGAGAGAGGCAGAGGAGAAAGAAGAAACAAAAGGGGAGAGAGAAGAGAGAAGACAGGAGAGAGAGAAGACAGGAGAGAGAGAAGACAGGGGGGAGAGAGAAGAGGGGAGTTAGAAAACAGGGGAGAGAGAGAAGAGGGGAGTTAGAAGACAGGGGAGAGAGAAGACAGGGGAGAGAGAAGACAGGGGGGAGAGAGAAGAGGGGAGTTAGAAGACAGAAGAGAGAGAGAAGAGGGGAGTTAGAAGACAGGGGAGAGAGATTACAGGGGGAGAGAGAAGAGGGGAGTTAGAAGACAGGGGAGAGAGAAGGGGGGAGTTAGAAGACAGGGGAGAGAGAAGAGGGGAGTTAGAAGACAGGGGAGAGAGAAGAGGGGAGTTAGAAGACAGGGGAGAGAGAAGAGGGGAGTTAGAAGACAGGGGAGAGAGAAGAGGGGAGTTAGAAGACAGGGGAGAGAGAAGAGGGGAGTTAGAAGACAGGGGAGAGAGAAGACAGGGGAGAGAGAAGACAGAGGAAAGAGAAGACAGGGGGGAGAGAAGACAGGGGGGAGAGAAGACAGGGGGGAGAGAGAACACAAGGGAGAGAGAGAGAGAGACCCATAAGAGAAGGACAAAGAAGAGAGAGAGAGCGTGAGAGAGAAATGTCAGGGGGTAAATATAGTTAAGTAAGTCTGAAGTGGAGGGATGGCAATGAGGGAATTAAGGAGAATCAAGATGAGCAGAAAAGAGATGAACGAGAACAGCACTTACCCACTGCTCCTCCAACCAGTGCCTTCACCCCCAGCGCCATACCCTCCACAAACTCCTCTGGTCCCTGGATAGCTCCCTTGAGAACCCCAAAACAGAGTTACTCAGATACATACCATCTATACAGATAACTACCGCACTGTGTCAAGTATTACACATTTATAGTGTTTGGCACTATAAGTGATTTAGTTCATGCGTAGTTTGACCTGGCGTGGTTCATACTGGTTGCACTGGGGTCTTACCTGATAGGGCTCATAGAAGAAAGCCTCCACTCCCGCAGACAGACCTCGGATCAGTCCAAAGGGGTTTCCCAACACGTCCAAGCCCAATACCAGCACATACATCTGCTTTATCGCCTGAGACATGGATGGGAACATGGCTCAGTTGTCTTGTGTATCATAGTAATTACATTACTTGTTGGGGGGGGGGATCCTAACTAGAGGAACTAAAAGTTTTCACATAAACCATTAATTGAAGTGAATGAGTGACTTGCTAGGATTTGGCCATTAGTTCCCAATTGGAGTGGAGTTATGTGTGAGATGTTACCTGTTTCGAGTAGTGTCTGATGACCTCCCATTGTAGTTGCTGACGAGTGCGAAACTGGAATGTCAGCTCAAAATAGGCCAATCTAGGGAAGTTACAGAAAAGGACAGTGGGTCAGACGCTAGTGTAAATGTTTACAAAAAGGGGACATGGTAAAATAAAGCTTTGCCAAAAGCAAATAAATAGCATGAAGTGCTTTTGTAGAGTCGCTGTTTGGTGTGCGTGTCTGTGTATATATAACAGAAACAGAGACTCTACAAAACCACTTCATGCTATTTATTTGCTTTTGGCAAAGCTCAATTTTACCATTTTTGTAAAAAAAATAAGTTTAAACGTACTTGGCTAAGGTGTAAGTAAACTTCCGACTTCGTCTGTGTGTATATGTATGTATGTATGTATGTATGTATGTATGTATGTATGTATGTATGTATGTATGTACAGTATGTCACAAAAGTGAGTACACCCCTCACATTTTTGTAAATATTTGAGTATATCTTTTCATGTGACAACACTGAAGAAATGCCACTTTGCTACAATGTAAAGTAGTGAGTGTACAGCTTGTATAACAGTGTAAATTTGCTGTCCCCTCAAAATAACTCAACACATAGCCATTAATGTCTAAACCGCTGGCAACAAAAGTGAGTACACCCCTAAGTGAAAATGTCCCAATTAGCCATTTTCCCTCCACGGTGTCATGTGACTCGTTAGTGTTACAAGGTCTCAGGTGTGAACGGGGAGCAGGTTTGTTAAATTTGGTGTCATCGCTCTCACATTCCCTCATACTGACTGGTCACTGGAAGTTCAACATGGCACCTTATGGCAAAGAACTCTCTGAGGATCTGAAAAAAATTATTGTTGCTCTACATAAAGATGGCCTGGGCTATAAGAAGATTGGCAAGACCCTGAAACTGAGCTGCAGCACGGTGGCCAAGACCATACAGCGGTTTAACTGGACAGGTTCCACTCAGAATAGGCCTCGCCATGGTCGACCAAAGAAGTTGAGTGCACGTGCTCAGCGTCATATCCAGAGGTTGTCTTTGGGAAATAGACGTATGAGTGCAGCCAGCATTGCTGCAGAGGTTGAAAGGGTGGGGGGTCAGCCTGTCAGTGCTCAGACCATGCTGTACACTGCATCAAATTGGTCTGCATGGCTGTCGTCCCAGAAGGAAGCCTCTTCTAAAGATGATGCACAAGAAAGCCCGCAAACAGTTTGCTGAAGACAAGCAGACTAAGGACATGGATTACTGGAACCATGTCCTGTGGTCTGAAGAGGCCAAGATAAACTTATTTGGTTCAGATGGTGTCAAGTGTGTGTGGCAGCAACCAGGTGAGGAGTACAAAGACAAGCATGGTGGTGGGAGTGTCATGGTCTGGGGCTGCATGAGTGCTGCCGGCACTGGGGAGCTACAGTTCATTGAGGGAACCATGAATGCCAACATGTACTGTGACATACTGAAGCAGAGCATGATCCCCTCCCTTCGGAGACTGGGCTGCAGGGCAGTATTCCACCATGATAACGACCCCAAACACACCTCCAAGACGACCACTGCCTTGCTAAAGAAGCTGAGGTTAAAGGTGATGGACTGGCCAAGCATGTCTCCAGACCTAACCCCTATTGAGCATCTGTGGGGCATCCTCAAACGGAAGGTGGAGGAGTGCAATGTCTCTAACATCCACCAGCTCCGTGATGTCGTCATGGAGGAGTGGAAGAGGACTCCGGTGGCAACCTGTGACGCTCTGGTGAACTCCATGCCCAAGAGGGTTAACTTGTTATGGCTGAAGGGGCAGTATTGAGTAGCTTGAATGAAAGGTGCCCATATCAAACGGCCTGCTCCTCAGTCATAGTTCCTAATATTTGCATAGTATTAGTAGTATTGGATAGAAAACACCCTAAAGTTTCTAAAACTGTTTGAATTATGTCTGTGAGATTAACATAACTCATATTGCCAGGCAAAATCCTGAGTTGAAATCAAAACAGGAAGTCAGAAATCTGAGCCTGTATGTATTCACCAGAGTCCCTTAAGAAATCCACTTGAGTTATGAATGTTGCACTACCTAGGGGTTCCACTAGATGTCAACCATCAATAGAAATTTCAATGAGACTTCTGATGTTGTGGGAGAGAATGATAGCAGAATCAGTCAGGTGTCCATCAAGCAGCCATTTTCTGATCATGCTTTTTTTTCATGGAAGTTACCTACGTTCCATTGCTCACGCAGACAAGAACGAATACTCCGGTTGGAACTTTATTGAAGCTATATGTTAAAAACATCCTAATGATTGATTCAGTACTTAGTTTGAAATGTTTCTTCAACCGGTAATATCACATTTTGAAGTTTTGTCCGATATAAAGCTGACCAGAATTAGCGTTTGGACATGTTTACCAAACGCGCTAACAATTGGACATAAATAACGTATTTTTTCGAACAAAACACATTTATTGTGGACCTGGGATTCCTGGTGTGCTTTCTGATGTAGATCATCAAAGGTAATGGAATATTTATCATGTATTTTCATGTTTATTTTGACGCCATCTTTGCAGCTGTGGTATGCTACTTTTGAGCGCCATCTCAGATTATAGCGTGCATTTCTTTTTCCATAAAGTTTTTTTGAAATCTGACACAGCGGTTGCATTAAGGAGAGGTATATCTATAATTCAATGTGTATAACTTGTATTATCATCTAAATTTATGATGAGTATTTCTGTTGAAACGATGGGCTATGCAAAGTCACTTGATGTTTTTGCATTTAGTGAATCTAGTCGCCTCAATGTAAACTCAGATTTTTTTATATAAATATGAATTTAATCAAACAAAACATGCATGTATTGTGTAACATGAAGTCCTATGAGTGTCATCTGATGAAAATAATCGAAGGTTAGAGATTAATTCTATCTCTATTCTGGTTTTTGTGAAGCTATATTTAGCTGGAAAAAATGGTTATGCTTATTGTGGTTTTGTGGTGACCTAACATAATCGTTTGTAGTGCTTTCGCTGAAAAGCCTATTTCAAATCGGACACTTTGGTGGGATTAACAACAAGATTACCTTTAAAATTATATAAAACACATGAATGTCTGAGGAATTTTAATTATGAGATTTCTGTTTTTTGAATTTGGCCCCCTGCACTTCGACTGGCTGTTGTCATATCGGTCCCGTTACCGGGACTTCAGCCATAAGAAGTTTTAAGGCAGTGCTGGAAAATGATGGTGGCCACACAAAATATTGACACTTTGGGCCCAATTTGGACATTTTCACTTAGGGGTGTACTCACTTTTGTTGCCAGCGGTTTAGACATTAATGGCTGAGTGTTGAGTTATTTTGAGGGGACAGCAAATTTACACTGTTATACAAGCTGTACACTCACTACTTTACATTGTAGCAAAGTGTCATTTCTTCAGAGTTGTCACATGAAAAGATATACTCAAATATTTACAAAAATGTGAGGGGTGTACTCACTTTTGTGACATACTGTACATATTTTATTTATTTTATTTATTTACCGTTATTTTACCAGGTAAGTTGACTGAGAACACGTTCTCATTATACTGTATGTATGTATGTTTGTATATATACACATATACACATATATATATATATATATATATACAGTATATCACAAAAGTGAGTACACCCCTCACATTTCTGTAAATATTTGAGTATATCTTTTCATGTGACAACACTGAAGAAATGACACTTTGCTACAATGTAAAGTAGTGAGTGTACAGCTTGTTTAACAGTGTAAATTTGCTGTCCCCTCAAAATAACTCAACACACAGCCATTAAGGTCTAAACCGCTGGCAACAAAAGTGAGTACACCCCTAAGTGAAAATGTCCAAATTGGGCCCAAAGTGTCAATATTTTGTGTGGCCACCATCATTTTCCAGCACTGCCTTAACAGTCTTGGGCATGGAGTTCACCAGAGCTTCACAGGTTGCCACTGGAGTCCTCTTCCACTCCTTCATGATGACATCACGGAGCTGGTGGATGTTAGAGACCTTGCACTCCTCCACCTTCCGTTTAAGGATGCCCCACAGATGCTCAATAGGGGTTAGGTCTGGAGACATGCTTGGCCAGTCCATCACCTTTAACCTCAGCTTCTTTAGCAAGGCAGTGGTCGTCTTGGAGGTGTGTTTGGGGTCATTATCATGTTGGAATACTGCCCTGCGGCCCAGTCTCTGAAGGGAGGGGATCATGCTCTGCTTCAGTATGTCACAGTACATGTTGGCATTCATGGTTCCCTCAATGAACTGTAGCTCCCCAGTGCCGGCAGCACTCATGCAGCCCCAGACCATGACACTCCCACCACCATGCTTGACTGTAGGCAAGACACACTTGTCTTTGTACTCCTCACCTGGTTGCTGCCACACACGCTTGACACCATCTGAACCAAATAAGTTTATCTTGGTCTCATCAGACCACAGGACATGGTTCCAGTAATCCATGTCCTTAGTCTGCTTGTCTTCAGCAAACTATTTGCGGGCTTTCTTGTGCATCATCTTTAGAAGAGGCTTCCTTCTGGGACGATAGCCATGCAGACCAATTTGATGCAGTGTACGGCGTATGGTCTGAGCACTGACAAGCTGACCCCCCACCCCTTCAACCTCTGCAGCAATGCTGGCAGCACTCATACGTCTAATTGCCAAAGACAACCTCTGGATATGACGCTGAGCATGTGCACTCAACTTCTTTGGTCGACCATGGCGAGGCCTGTTCTGAGTGGAACCTGTCCAGTTCAACCGCTGTATGGTCTTGGCCACCGTGCTGCAGCTCAGTTTCAGGGTCTTGGCAATCTTCATATAGCCCAGGCCATCTTTATGTAGAGCAACAATTCTTTTTTTCAGATCCTCAGAGAGTTCTTTGCCATGAGGTGCCATGTTGATCTTCCAGTGACCAGTCAGTATGAGGGAGTGTGAGAGCGATGACACCAAATTTAACACACCTGCTCCCCATTCACACCTGAGACCTTGTAACACTAACCAGTCACATGACACCGGGGAGGAAAAATGGCTAATTGGGCCCAATTTGGACATTTTCACTTAGGGGTGTACTCACTTTTGTTGCCAGCGGTTTAGACATTAATGGCTGTGTGTTGAGTTATTTTGAGGGGACAGCAAATGTACACTGTTATACAAGCTGTACACTCACTACTTTACATTGTAGCAAAGTGTCATTTCTTCAGTGTTGTCACATGAAAAAATATACTCAAATATTTACAAAAATGTGAGGGGTGTACTCACTTTTGTGATATACTGTATATATATATATATATATATATATAAGCTGGTTGAGAGAATGCCAAGAGTGTGCAAAGCTGTCATCAAGCCAAGGGGGGCTACTTTGAAGAATCTCAAATATATTTTGATTTGTTTAACACTTTTTTGGTTACTACATGATTCCATATGTGTTATTTCATAGTTTTGATGTCTTCACTATTATTCTACAATGTAGAAAATAGTAAAAATATAGAAAAACCCTGGAATGAGTAGGCGTGTCCAAACTTTTGACTGGTACTGTATATGTATGTATGTGTGTGCCATTGTATGTGTCCATACTTGAAGACGACGTCCTGCACATCAGTGAGGGTTGCTCCGATGCTCTTCAGCAGCAGATTGAGGGATTGGACAGGAATGACCTCGGTCTCCCTCTTCTCCTTATTACCATCCTCTCCTCCAGAACTCAAAGACAAACTCAGGTGCAACTGCCAAACAAACACAAACACACCTTGCTATAGCTACATAATTTCATGATAGAATCCATTGCTACGGTGCATAACTGGCCTATAACAGTTCATGACTAGATGGCCTACTGGTCAAGCCATGCTGTCTGGAAAATCTCCTGGCCCTAACGTAATATAGCATATAAGTAGTAAATGCACTGTAATGACACTGACGCTCACCTTGATGGGAGAGATGTGGAAGTACTCATAGAGACTGATAGGGGACGTGTCAGCGGCTGAGATGTTGTTCAGCTCAGTCTTCAGATACTCAATGTCCTTCTCAAACAACTCCACCTGAACACCACCGAGGGAGAGGAGAGAGATATTGACGAGGAGCGGAAGTGAACCCAGGAACTCGAAAATAACTTCAATTGCTTTTGTAAACAACAGCTGTTTCGTCACAGTTCTAAATTTAGTCTAGTTGTTTTCATAGTATTCGCAGGTAGGATTGTTCTTACGTCCGGGGACAAATCTATTTCAGAATATTAAAAGTTGATAGATTTCCCAAAGAAGCATCGCAGTGGGCTGCATTGCCTGCAAGGATAGTAATGTTAGCAGCAGGATGTGTGTACAAGGGTAAGTTGTTTATCAAGTTAACTATATATTCTAGGTAACGTCAGCTAAGTACATGTAAATAGGATAGACAGCCATCCAATATTTGTTATTTTAATGAAACAAACGTTAGCTTGATCTGCTAAAAACAATGTTAGCTACCTAGATAGTAGCTAAGCTAGCTAGCTAATGAACAGATTTTCAGTCCCAAAGAGAGAACTATGACAAATTATAGAAAAATGATACAACAAATGTTATATTACTTGAGAATAATGAAGTAATTTCTATGTTTTCTAACCTCCGATACAGAGACCTGCGAACTCTGCAGATGAAGGTCACAAAGAGAGTCTCAAGTCCTGGAGAGACTGAAGGGTATATCTCCAACGGGTTATATACACTGTAGTTTCTCTTGCTCCTAGAGATCTAGCTACTGGGTGTGCAGGTTTCTGTTCCAGCCCAGCCATTCTGCTTATTATTTGTATTAGACCCTATTCATTTAACTATTCAATCATCTCTTGTTTTGGAGTAAGATGAATGTCTAAACCCATTAACTGTTTACATAGGCGTTCTTTGTATGATAGGAAATACAGTGTTGATTCTTGAATTTAAGTATAACCTATTTTTTGGTCAGTGAACATTCCCTTTTTGTCTCTTATTTGGTTGTCACTCACTCTCATTTTATTTGATGATATTACACAGATTTGTAGCCGATGTCATTGATCATTGGTGTGGGTGTAACAATGCCTGTATATGGCTGACCTAAGATGCAACCCCTCTCTAAAACAGCACTTCATACCCACAAAGCAGCATCAATTATCCTACCAAACCCATGATCTTGGTTAGGCTAGGATAACAGTACTTTAGGTCTCAGGGTGGGTGACAGCACCACATGATGGCGTGGAGGTAGTGGTGTGGATCAGAAAACCAGTCAGTATCTGGTGACCCCCATTTGCCTGATGCAGCACGACATCTACTTCACATTGAGTTGATCAGGCTGTTGATTTTGGCCTGTGGAATGTTGTCACACTCCTCTTCAATAGCTGTGCAAAGTTGCTGGATACTGGCGGGAACTGGAACACGCTGTCGTACACATGAATCCAGAGCCTCCCAAACATGCTCAATGGGTGACATGTCTGGTGAGTATGAAGGCCATGGAAGAACTGGGACATTTTCAGCTTCCATGAATTGTGTACAGATTCTTGCGACATGGGGCCGTGCATTATCATTATTAAACCTTAGGTGATGTCGGCGGATGAATGGCATGACAATGTGCCTCAGGATCTCGTCACAGTATCTCTGTGAATTCAAATTGCCATTGATAAAATGTAATTGTGTTTGTTGTCCGTAGCTTATGCCTGCCCATACCATAACCCCACCGCCACCATGGGGCACTCTGTCCACAACGTTGGCATCAGCAAATCGTTCGCCCACACGCCGCCATACATGCTGTCTGCCATCTGCCCAGTACAGTTGAAACCGGGATTCGTCTGTGAAGAGCACACTTCTCCAGCGTGCCAGTGCCCATTGAAGGTGAGCATTTGCCCATTGAAGTCAGTTACAACGCTGAACTGCAGTCAGGTAAAGACCCTGGTGAGGACGACGAGCACGCAGATGAGCTAGACGGTTTGTGCAAAAATTATTTGGTTGTGCAAACCCACAGTTTCACCAGCTGTACGGGTGGCTGGTCTCAGACGATCCCGCAGGTGAAGAACCCAGATGTGGAGGTCCTGGGCTGGCGCAGTTACACGTTGGTCTGCATTTGTGACGCTGGTTGGCCATACGGCCAAATTCTCTAAAAAGGACGTTGGAGGCAACTTAGGGTAGAGAAATTAACATTAAGTTCTCTGGCAACAGCTCTGGTGGACATCCCTACAGTTAGCATGCCAAATGCACGCTCCCTCAAAACTTGAGACATCTGTAGCATTGTGTTGTGTGACAAAACGGCACATTTTAGAGTTGCCTTTTATTGTCCCCAGCACAAGTTGCACCTGTGTAATGATCATGCTGTTTAATTAGCTTCTTGATATGCCACACCTGTCAGGTGGATGGATTATCTTGGCAAAGCAGAAATGCTCACTAACAGGGATGTAAACAAATTTGTGCAAAACATTTGAGATAAATACTTTTTGTGCATATGGAAAATGTCTGGGATCTTTTATTTCAGCTCAAGAAACATGGGAACAACACTTTACATGTTGCGTTTATATTTTTGTTCAGTGTAGAAAGTGTTATTGTTTGGACAGTTAAAGGTCTATAGCAGGGGTCGGCAACCTTTTGTGTGGAGTGCCAATTAACAATTTATCCTAAGATTTTTTACGATCTGCGTGCCAGTTATGATTTTCATATGTGCATTACAACTAACTGTGTCTGTTGAATATCTAATTGCTCACAAACTGAAGAATTCCATAGCTCGCTAAACAGAGGCGCTGTCCAAGATTAAGCACTACGGGCTTAATCTTGGAACACAGATTCTATTGGTGAATGATACAGTGACATTTAACCACACGGCGGCCAATCTTATCTTCAATCAGCTTTGTGAATCCTTTATGTTTCCCACCATAGCGGAGGCACGGTCAGATGTAATAGCGAATATGTTTTTAATAGACATCTCTCTCCTCAAAATGATCTGTGAAGGCCTTTGCTACATCGTCCCCTTTAGTAGTAGCATGCATGGGTTATAGACAAAGCAGCTCCTCACGTACCTGTTCTGGGTCACAGTATCTTATAGACAAAGTAGCTCCTCACGTACCGGCTCTGAGCCACAGTATCTTGCAACAACTGCCAGACGTGGAATGTCATTCACATCCACACTCTCATCAAGAGCCACACAGGTGCATCTTTCAACGCTACAGTTTGCTGCTTTTCAAACATCTCGGTAACGCGCCTTTCAACAGTTCTGGCAGACACAGGCATGCCTTTTATCTTTGAGATGATTGTGTCTTTGTTAGGCAATCCATCAAATAAAGCCTGCAAACTACTGAGGAAAGCCTCCTTGATATATTCCTCATTCGTAAATGTTTTTCCATGTTTAGCAATGTACAGGGCAACTTTGTAGCTCCCCTCTGTAGCTTGATTTTTGACTGCATGTAGATTTGTAAACATAACTGCTTGCTTATCATACCTGGACACAGCCCTTTTGATTCCTTTTACGCCTCATCCTTCAAGTTTTTCTCCCGTCTCGTTTCAAAATGACGGCGTACACTTGATGTCCGACAAACAACAGTTTTACAACAGAGATCACAAACAGGCCAGCCCTTCCATATTCCTTTGTCCAAGAGGGAATAAATGAGTGGACATCTGCCTTACTTTTCTTTACATTTTGCGCCCTGAACTTCTTTAAATAACAAAAGAAGGCTTGCTAGCTCTCATCTTCAGTGCTGTCTTGGTTTTGAATTTGTCGAGAGAGGCGAGGCAGGTCCTCTTGCACTGAACTAATAATATGAAACTCCTGCAAAATCATGAAAGCCCACTGGCTAATCAGGATTGACATACCTTGGGAACTACAACATTGCAGTGAATACCAATGCAATTTCGAAACCAGTGCATGCAATTTCAATAATTTTCTCCAGTTTATTAAAAGAAAAATACTGACCAAAATAAGTGATATAATAAATGTCAAGGCAAGGCTTAGCACACCAATAATTGTTTTTTAAAAAGAAAATAAATAAATATATAAAAAAAGAATCGGCTTTTTTTGGGTGGGTGGCGCTGTCAAGCCTTAGCGTGCCAAGGCAAATACCCTCGCATGCCAAGGCTGGCACGCGTGCCTTAGGTTGCCGACCCCTGATCTGTGGGCTCTTTGCACATGCTAGATCATTGGTTCCAATCTCCAGTCCTCGAGTATGTAGTGGAGGTCAATTGAGGGGAAGGTCAGGGTCTTACCGTCTGCTCTGATGTCATCACGCTGGCGTTCTCCGGGGTGAACAGATCCAAGATGGCGTAGAGGAAACCCAGGTCCAACTTCAAGTCCATCTCCTGGATCAGCACCATGAAATACCTGACGAAGTCAGGGGGTGGAAGATATAGAGACAGGCAATGAGAAAGTTGGCAGAAAGGAAGGTATGGGAACAGAGAGAGAGAAAGAAGACACAGTGAGAACAGAAGAGTGAGAACAGAAGATAGAGAAGACACAGAGAGAGAGAGAAGACACAGAGACAGAGAGATGGAACAGAAAAGAGATTGAACAGAAGGAGAGAGAGAGATGGAAGATAGGTGGGAGAAAATGAACTATAGCGATGGACTCACTTGATGCGGGAGATATCTGAGTGTCCGGCTGCCCTGGTAACAATGCTGATGTCGGTCAGAGGTTTGGGCTCTAAAGGACATGTGGAGCAGAAACACCCATAGCTATGTGTTTATCCAGAGTACTCCACTCTAACAATGTGTATGGTTGCGTCCGAAATGGCCCCCTTTTGGGACCCACTTAGGCCCATGTAAGTGTGACTGAAAAACACAGAGGGACTTGGACAGAGTTTGGTACTGACCTGAGTCCATGGTGACAGACTTTGGTAGTTTTATTGGGTAGAAGACATAGGGAAAGATTGCTCCAGGCAGCTGATTCTGGATCTGTGGAAAAATAAAGGACTCAAAAAATGGAACCAAAAAAAAAAGGTCAGCATGAAAGGAATGGCATTTAATTGAACTGAATAGTTGGCCAAATGACTAAATGGTCAATGTAAAAAATCTATGGTATGATAGTCAGGTCGGGTGGGGACCCACCATACAGTTGGATAGAGTGCAAACTTTTCAACTCTCTGGAACCCACCTGTATGCGGTTGATCTGGACACGGTAAGCACTCTGGCGGGCCGATACGCTGTACTCCACCTTCACCCCCGGAAGGAAGTTCCTCCTGATTGGAGCATCATATGGCTTCATCATCCTCATGTCTTGCCTATTTGGCGTCAGAGACACCTGATAACAGAGTTAGCACACACACACACACACACACACACACACACACACACACACACACACACACACATACATACATACATACACACACACACACACACAGGTTATACTGGAGCTGTGCACAAATTGAGAACCACATCTACCTTTACAAATTGTATAATTTTCAAGGGGCAGGATCTCAAGTGGATGGTACATGGTATCAGACGCATGGATACTGTACAGTGGCATATCCAGTTGCTGTCTGACCTGGAAGTTGCTCTCCAGGTCTAAGATGGCGTTGTCCACTGATCCACTCTCGGTGTACTCTCTGAAGTGGGTCTCCAGCAGCGCTACATATTTAAAACTCAGGGGTTTCCAGCGAGACTTCTTCTTTGGCTTGAACTCCCACACCACATCTGAACTACACACACAGGAGGAAAGCACACTGAACATGCTGCTGTTCTGAAATTGGAACCACCTTTCCACTCACAGTACAATCAACTGTAGTACCATCATACCATAGTGAGTGAGTGTATATACCATGTGAGTGTGTGTATACCTGGTAATGCCAATGAAGGACACCTCCTGGTGGCTGCTGTTGTTGACCAGGGAGACACCAACGTCTTGCAGGGAGAGGATGATCTCCTGTTCAGCCAGCTCGGCCTTCTCACTCTCACACAGCAGCTTGTAGATCCGCCTGTCCTCGGTGAACAGCGCCACCCGCTGGAGGCCCTCGTAGAATGAGATGAGGTACAGCTTACCCTCCTCATTCACGTCCAACCGCAGGTCCTACACACGGATCAAGTGCACATCAGATGCAAAGAAAGCCTCCACAACTTTTTACACTATGTTTATACTACTGTACGTATTTTGTCTGTCTCGTAGAATTTTAAACTGGTTATCATCATTTTGCTTCCCTTGTAAAACTGCTCAGGTCATCAAACCAGTGGTTTGAATGGGCCAAATCTGATGTAACAAGAACTGCCACAGACAAAACTCCAGGGGTTGCTAAAACGGCTGTTCTCAAAACAGTGTGTTATGGACTTGTGCTCATGTACAACGCACTTGAACTCACCCTACTGTCTGAGTGCTTAGCTTACAGAAACGTATCACCTCTATTGCCTATGCAGACAAACTGATCCACTACAGGAACCTTATCAACACACCAATGAGATCGAGGATCCAAATTCACTGTCTCTGCTTGGATGTTTCAAATTCCACAGACCCCCCTCTTGCGCAGTGGAACCTAGAACAATATGTGACCACTTAGTTATGGTACGGTCTTTTCAGCACCACGATTTGAAAATAACCCTCATCAAGATCTGTTGCCTACACCTAATAATCCTACTTATCACTTATTATTATTATTAAAAATAGAAGATTATCACTTATCACAATGGTGCTTGTTTAGTATAGTTAGATCAAAGCTGAATTAATATCTCACAAGATCACAATGATTCATTAGTATTTTATAATAATACACCAAAAACACCTCCTTAGTCATTTATCTGAAGCTGAATAGTTTAAAAAATCCTCAACACAGCAAGCCACTAGGCCGGATATACAGTGCATTCGGAGTGTATTCAGACGCCTTGACTTTTCCCACATTTTGTTATGTTACAGCCTTATTCTAAAATGGAATGCATTTCAATTAACAGGTGTGCCTTGTTAAAAGTATATTTGTGGAATTTATTTCCTTCTTAATGTGTTTGAGCCAATCAGTTGTGTTGTGACAAGGTAGGGGTGGTATACAGAAGAAGGCCCTATTTGGTAAAAGACCAAGTACATCAACTGTTCAGAGGAGACTGCGTGAAATCAGGCCTTCATGGTTGATTTGCTACAATGAAACCACGACAACCCAATTGAGATGGTTTGGGATGATTTAGACCGCAGGGTGAAGGAAACACAGCCAACAAGTGCTCAGCATATGTGTGAACTCCTTTAAGACTGTTGGAAAAGCATTCCTCATGAAGGAGGTTGAGAGAATTCCAAAAGTGTGCAAAGCTGTCATCAAGGCAAAAAGGTGGCTACTTTGAAGAATGTCAAATATAAAATATATTTTGATTTGTTTAACACTTTTTTGGTTCCTACATGACTCCATATGTGTTATTTCATGGTTTTGATGTCTTCACTATTATTCTACAATGTAGGAAATAGTAAAAAATAAAGAAAAACCCTGGAATGAGAAGGTGTGTCCAAACTTTGGACTGGTAATGTATATACACTGCTCAAAAAAATAAAGGGACCACTTAAACAACACAATGTAACTCCAAGTCAATCACACTTCTGTGAAATCAAACTGTCCACTTAGGAAGCAACACTAATTGACAATACATTTCACATGCTGTTGTGCAAATGGAATAGACAACAGGTGGAAATTATAGGCAATTAGCAA
Source organism: Salvelinus fontinalis (assembly GCF_029448725.1). Taxonomy (NCBI): domain Eukaryota; kingdom Metazoa; phylum Chordata; class Actinopteri; order Salmoniformes; family Salmonidae; genus Salvelinus; species Salvelinus fontinalis. The sequence goes on from NC_074668.1 coordinate 17,518,846, forward strand.
AACACCCCCAATAAAGGAGTGGTTCTGCAGGTGGTGACCACAGACCACTTCTCAGTTCCTATGCTTCCTGGCTGATGTTTTGGTTACTTTTGAATGCTGGCGGTGCTTTCACTCTAGTGGTAGCATGAGACGGAGTCTACAACCCACACAAGTGGCTCAGGTAGTGCAGCTCATCCAGGATGGCACATCAATGCGAGCTGTGGCAAGAAGGTTTGCTGTGTCTGTCAGCGTAGTGTCCAGAGCATGGAGGCGCTACCAGGAGACAGGCCAGTACATCAAGAGACGTGGAGGAGGCCGTAGGAGGGCAACAACCCAGCAGCAGGACCGCTACCTCCGCCTTTGTGCAAGGACGAGCACTGCCAGAGCCCTGCAAAATGACCTCCAGCAGGCCACAAATGTGCATGTGTCTGCTCAAACGGTCAGAAACAGACTCCATGAGGGTGGTATGAGGGCCCGACGTCCACAGGTGGGGGTTGTGCTTACAGCCCAACACCGTGCAGGACGTTTGGCATTTGCCAGAGAACACCAAGATTGGCAAATTCGCCACTGGCGCCCTGTGCTCTTCACAGATGAAAGCAGGTTCACACTGAGCACATGTGACAGGCGTGACAGAGTCTGGAGACGCCGTGGAGAACGTTCTGCTGCCTGCAACATCCCCCAGCATGACCGGTTTGGTGGTGGGTCAGTCATGGTGTGGGGTGGCATTTCTTTGGGGGGCCGCACAGCCCTCCATGTGCTCGCCAGAGGTAGCCTGACTGCCATTAGGTACCGAGATGAGATCCTCAGACCCCTTGTGAGACCATATGCTGGTGCGGTTGGCCCTGGGTTCCTCCTAATGCAAGACAATGCTAGACCTCATGTGGCTGGAGCGTGTCAGCAGTTCCTGCAAGAGGAAGGCATTGATGCTATGGACTGGCCCGCCCGTTCCCCAGACCTGAATCCAATTGAGCACATCTGGGACATCATGTCTCGCTCCATCCACCAACGCCACGTTGCACCACAGACTGTCCAGGAGTTGGCGGATGCTTTAGTCTAGGTCTGGGAGGAGATCCCTCAGGAGACCATCCGCCACCTCATCAGGAGCATGCCCAAGCGTTGTAGGGAGGTCATACAGGCGCGTGGAGGCCACACACACTACTGAGCCTCATTTTGACTTGTTTTAAGGACATTACATCAAAGTTGGATCAGCCTGTAGTGTGGTTTTCCACTTTAATTTTGAGTGTGACTCCAAATCCAGACCTCCATGGGTTGATAAATTTGATTTCCATTGATCATTTCTGTGTGATTTTGTTGTCAGCACATTCAACTATGTAAAGAAAAAAGTATTTAATAAGAATATTTCATTCATTCAGATCTAGGATGTGTTATTTTAGTGTTCACTTAATTTTTTTGAGCAGTGTATTTTTTATCAATCTACACACAAAAACCCACAATGACAAAGTAAAAACAGGTTTGCACATTCATAAAAATAAAAAATGTAGAAGAAATACCTTAACATAAGTATTCAGACCCTTTGCTATGAGACTCGAAATTGAGCTCAGGTGCATCCTGTTTCCATTGATCATCTACAACTTGATTGGAGTCCACCTGTGGTAAATTCAATTGATTGGACATGATTTGGAAAGGCACACACCTGTCTATATAAGGTCCCACAATTGACAGTGCATGTCAGAGCAAAAACAAGGCCATGAGGTCGAAGGAATTGTTCATAGAGCTCCGAGACAGGATTGTGTTGAGGCACAGATCTGGGGATGGGTACCAAAACATTCATGCAACATTGAAGGTACCCAATAATACAGTGGTGTCCATCATTCTTAAATAGAATAAATTTGGAACCACCAAGACTCTTCCTAGTGCTGGCCGCCTGGCCAAACTGACCAATCGGGGGAGAAGGACCTTGTTCATGGAGGTGACCGAGAACCTGATGGTCACTCTGACAGAGCTCCAGTTCCTCTGTGGAGATGGGAGAACGTTCCAGAAGGACAACCATCTCTGCAGAACTCCACCAATCAGGCCTTTATGGTAGAGTGGCCAGACGGAAGCCACTCCTCAGTAAAAGGCACATGACAGCCCGCTTGGAGTTTGCCAAAAGGCACCTAAAGGCTCTCAAACCATGAGAAACAAGATTCTCTGGTCTGATGAAACCAATATTGAACTCTTTGGCCTGAACGCCAAGCGTCACGTCTGGAGGAAACCTGACACCATCCCTATGGTGAAGCGTGGTGGTGGCAGCATCATGCTGTGGGGATGTTTTTCAGCGACAGGGGCACTACTCAGAATCGAGGGAAAGATGAATGGCGCGAAGTACAGAGAGATATTTAATGAAAACCTGCTCCAGCGCGCTCAGAACCTCAGACTGGGGCGAAGGATCACCTTCCAACAGGACGACAACCCTAAGCACACAGCCAAGACAATGCAGGGGTGGCTTCGGGATAAGTCTCTGAATGTCCTTGAGTGGCCCACGTGAGCCCGGACTTGAACCCAATCTAACATCTCTGGAGAAACCTGAAAATAGCTGTGCAGCGACGCTCCCGATCCGACATGACAGAGCTCGAGAGGATCTGCCGAGAAGAATGGGAGAAACTCCCTAAAAACAGCTATGTCAAGCTTGTTGCGTCATACCCAAGAAGGCTGTACTTACTGCCAAAGGTGCTTCAAAGTATTGAGTAAAGGGTCTGAATACTTCGGTAAATGTGATATCAGTTTTTTATTTTGCATTTCTTTGTCATTATGGGTTATTGTGTGTAGATTGAAAAAATAACAATTTAATACATTTTAGAATAAGTCTGTAAAGTAACAAAACGTGGAAAAAGTCAAGGGGTCTGAATACTCTTCAAATGCACTGTATGCTTGTATTGAAACAAAATACAAGAAAGGCTATTAGTTAACACAATCTGCTCTAATTCGCCCACAAAACAGTAATTCAAGAAGATGTAAACTAATTGAGATCACATGATTGGCATGCAGTTTGGACATTTCAACGGTAAAACTGAATTATCATTCACAATTGACAGTGATGGCGGCCTATTTTGAAATTAGGTATGCATAACTCCAGCATCCCGGAGTCGCCTCTTCACTGATGACGTTGAGACTGGTGTTTTGCGGGTACTATTTAATGAAGCTGCCAGTTGAGGACTTGTGAGGCATCTGTTTCTCAAACTAGACACTAATGTGCTTGTCCTCTTGCTCAGTTGTGCACCCAGGCCTCCCATCCCTCTTTTCTATTTTGGTTAGAGCCAGTTTGCGCAGGTCTGTGAAGGGAGTAGTGCACAGCGTTTTATGAGATCTTCAGTCTCTTGGCAATTTCTCGCATGGAATAGCTTTCATTTCTCAGAACAAGAATAGACTGATGAGTTTCAGAAGAAAGTTCTTTGTTTCTGGACATTTTGAGCCTGTAATCGAACCCACAAATGCTGATGCTCCAGATACTCAACTAGTCTAAAGAAGGCCAGTTGTATTGCTTCTTTAATCAGAACAACAGTTTTCAGCTGTCCTAACATAATTGCAAAAGGGTTTTCTAATGATCACTTAGCCTTTTAAAATTATAAACTTGGATTAGCTAACACAACGTGCCATTGGAACACAGGAGTTATGGTTGCTGATAATGGTCCTCTATACGCCTATGTAAATATTCCATAAAAAATCTGCCGTTTCCAGCTACAATAGTCATTTACAACATTAACAATGTCTACACTGTATTTCTGATCAATTTGATGTTATTTTAATGGACAAAAAATGTGTTTTTCTTAAAAAAACGAGGACATTTCTAAGTGACCCCAAACTTTTGAAAGTTTATATATATATATATATATATATATATATATACATACATACATACATACATACATACATACATACATACATACATACATACATACATACATACATACATACATACATACATACATACATACATACATACATACATACATACATACATACATACATACATACATACATACATACATACATACATACATACATACATACATACATACATACATACATACATACATACATACATACATACATACATACATACATACATACATACATACATACATACATACATACATACATACATACATACATACATACATACATACATACATACATACATACATACATACATACATACATACATACATACATACATACATACATACATACATACATACATATATATATATATATATATACATACATACATACATACATACATACATACATACATATATATATATATATATATATATATACATACATATATATATATATATATATATATATATATATATATATATATATATATATATATATATACATACAGTTGAAGTCGGAAGCTTACATACACCATAGCCAAATAGATTTAAACTCAGTTTTTCATAATTCCTGACATTTAATCCAAGTGAAAATTCGCTGTCTTAGGTCAGTTAGGATCACTACTTTATTTTAAGAATGTGAAATGTCAGAATAATAGTTGAGAGAATGATTTATTTCAGCTTTATTTCTTTCATTACTTTCCCAGTGGGTCAGAAGTTTACATACACTCAATTCATTTTTGGTAGCATTGCCTTTAAATTGTTTAACTTGGGTCAAACGTTTTGGGTAGCCTTCCACAAGCTTCCCACAATAAGTTGGGTGAATTTTGGCCCATTCCTCCTGACAGAGCTGGTGTAACTGTGTCAGGTTTGTAGGCCTCCTTGCTCACACACTCTTTTTCAGTTCTGCCAACAAATGTTCTATAGGATTGAGGTCAGGGCTTTGTGATGGCCACTCCAATACCTTGACTTTGTTGTCCTCAAGCCATTTTGCCACACCTTTGGAAGTATGCTTTGGGTCATTGTCCATATGGAAAACCCATTTGCGACCAAGCTTTAACTTCCTGACTGATGTCTTGAGATGTTGCTTCAATATATCCACAACATTTTCCCTCCTCATGAAGCCATCTATTTTGTGAAGTGCACCAGTCCCTCCTGCAGCAAAGCACCCCCACAACATGCTGCCACCCCTGTGCTTCACGGTTGGGATGATGTTCTTCAGCTTGCAAGCATCTCCCTTTTTCCTCCAAACATTATGATGGTCATTATGGCCAAACAGTTCTATTTTTGTTTTATCAGACCAGAGGACATTTCTCCAAAAAGTACAATCTTTGTCCCCATGTGTAGTTGCAAACCGTAGTCTGGCTTTTTTATGGCAGTTTTGGAGCAGTGGCTTCCTTCTTGCTGAGCGGCCTTTCAGGTTATGTCGATATAGGATATATGGATATAGATACTTTTGTACCTGTTTCCTCCAGCATCTTCACAAGGTCCTTTGCTGTTGTTCTGGGATTGATTTGCACTTTTCGCACCAAAGTACGTTCATCTCTAGGAGACAGAACACATCTCCTTCCTCAGCGGTATGACGGCTGCGTGGTCCCATACTATTGTTTATACAGATGAAAGTGGTATCTTCAGGCGTTTGGAAATTGCTCCCAAGGATGAACCAGACTTGTGGAGGTCAAAAAAAAAAAATTCTGAGGTCTTGGCTGACTTCTTTTGATTTTCCCATGATGTCAAGCAAAGTTTGAAGGTAGGCCTTGAAATACATCTTCCTCCAATTGACTAAAATTATGTCAATTATCCTATCAGAAGATTCTAAAGCCATGACATAATTTTCTGTAATTTTCCAAGCTGTTTAAAGGCACAGTCAACTTAGTGTATGTAAACTTCTGACCCACTGAAATTGTGATACAGTGAATTATAAGTGAAATAATCTGTCTGTAAAAAATTGCTGGAAAAAATGACTTGTCATGCACAAAGTACATGCCCTAACCGACTTGAGAAATTTGTGGAGTGGTTGAAAAACAAGTTTTAATGACTCCAACCTAAGTGTATGTAAACTTCCGACTTCAACTGTATATATATATATATTCGGTATATTCGGTATATATATATATTCGGTATAAGTTTTAATGACTCCAACCTAAGTGTATGTAAACTTCCGACTTCAACTGTATATATATATATATATATATATATATATATATATATATATATATATATATATATATATATATATATATACAGTTGAAGTCGGAAGTTTACATACACTTAGGTTGGAGTCATTAAAACTTGTTTTTCAACCACTCCACAAATTTCTTGTTAACATAATTTCTTAATCAAAGTTTGTACCGAATATCATTATGGAATATTGTCTCAAAAATAAAATAAAAAATAAAAAAATATATTATTATTATTTATTTGTTGAGACAATATGTGTGCGTAGACGATGCAATTGGAGGAACCATTTTATGCATATTCCATAATGATATTCGGTACAAACTTTGATTGAGAAATGATGTTGTCATTAATTTAAAAAAAGAGCTCCCTCCCCTAAAACAATTGCACTACACCACGCATTAAATTGTATGTCTAGACTTGACAGAAATAGTAGCAAAAGGTGAATGTTTAACTTTCATTGCACACATAGACAAAAATGTTGAGATTACATAATGAAAAAATTTTAAATTCAGAATTTATTACTCAGCAGTGAGGCTGTCGGTCTGATCGAGGCGCAAGACCTAAGCTATTATGCGTTGTAGGTAGGTTGCACATTGCTCGAATAATATGGAAATAGGCCTAGGCCAACCATCAATTATTTTATTTTGCTCAGCTCTAAAGTTTTCTTTTGACTTCTCATTCGTTTCCATCTTGGTATTGTTGGACTTCACATTCATTTCCATCTTGGTATTGTTAGACTTCTCATTCGTTTCCATCTTGGTATTGTTTGACTTCTCATTCGTTTCCATCTTGGTATTGTTTGACTTCTCATTCGTTTCCATCTTGGTATTGTTTGACTTCTCATTCGTTTCCATCTTGGTATTGTTTGACTTCTCATTCGTTTCCATCTTGGTATTGTTAAACTTCTCATTCGTTTCCATCTTGGTATTGTTAGACTTCTCATTCTTTTCCATCTTGGTATTGTTAGACTTCTCATTCGTTTCGATCTTGGTATTGTTAGACTTCTCATTCATTTCCATCTTGGTATTGTTTGACTTCTCATTCGTTTCCATCTTGGTATTGTTTGACTTCTCATTCGTTTCCATCTTGGTATTGTTTGACTTCTCATTCGTTTCCATTTTGGTATTGTTCGCTCAATTTCACTTATTGTGGCCTGAAATATTTGTCATTCAAAATAAAACTGTGATTGGGAATAGACAAGCTATAGACTACGACTTTCAGAATTATTCCCATTTTAAAGCTGCAACTTCAGGACAAATACGTTATTATAATATTTGGGAAACACACTTCGTAACTTGTCATTTATGATATTTCAGTTAGTTGGATTAGTCTAGGCTTTTGTCCATTTGGTTCACAATGGCAATGAGGCATTTTTTTTCTGTCATGCATGCTTCATTTCATTCTTATACTAGCCTACAAGCTTTGCTCAAATGTAAGGTTTGTTCAAAACAACTCATTTTATGTTTTCTTATCTTGCTATTGTCTGTTCTATCAATATCATGTTTTTAGCTTATTTAAATACAATTAAAAACTTTCTGAGCCTACTAGAACTGTTAAATGTATTTATTGTTTAGTCATGAAATAGCGCAGTGGGAGAGATCCAGGATGCATAAAACTGAGAGAAGCTTAATAGGTCAAGTCATATCCAGAGAGAAAAAAATTGCTTGCGGGATTGTGTACCCACATGTGCATACCACCCCAACACCGCATTGCAAGCAAAACCTTTTAGCAGCTCCCCTCTTGACAGAGAGTATATTTCATGCAATTCTACACATTTTGATAATGGTACGTAGAGAACATGTTGCAGTTTTAAAGCAATGTTGTAATTCTACACATTTTGCTTTGGGGTGGAGAGAAGAATTTTCTATTTCATAACACATTTCATGCAATTCTACTCATTTTGCTATGAGGTGGAGAGAAGTTTTTAATATGATATCTGAGTGAGACTGACAAATTCAATGGGGGCTCCCCAGGCAGTAATTTGAGTGACCATCAATGACTGACATACTGTAAGAGAAAATCTGCTGATGCACAACCAAATTTCAAAATTGTGCCTTGTGTATTCTAATATTCTATGTTGATCCGAGGGCTTTCAAAAGTGGCCGCCAGTTGCCCATCCTCTGTCACATCACGATGTCATCACCATTGACGATGGCTGCTAATCATCCCCGATAGACAGTGCTATGGTAATATACCCAACCCTACTAGGAGTGAATAGAAAGCTGTGTTACGCTACCTCTTCACTCTTCAGCTCGCCACTGTAGCTGCCACACTGCCAGGCCAGGGAGCGTGACCCGGTGGGCTCAGCCCAGGTATAGTACACAGCCTTCCCCGGGCTCAGCTTGTCCTTCTCCTTCTGACTGCTACTTACACACACACACACACACACACACACACACACACACACACACACACACACACACACACACACACACACACACACACACACACGCAACGAGAAAGAGTTAGAAAGCACACACACAAGACCACGCAAACCCCACCACTAGGAAGATGCTGACAGGCAGAAAAAAACATGGGTGATGGAAATGGGGGGTTGTGGAAAATGTAAGGCACTAGTAAGCAGAGGTCAGATCCCATTGCCATAGTCCCATCCAAGCAGCAGCAGAGTCCCACTATGAAGCAAATTAACCTGGAATATAGGGGGGAGGTCAAAGGGCAAACAGTCATAACATTGTGAAGCCGGAACTCCTCCTTGATCACTCCACACTCTGTAGTTTGGTCACTAACAATCAGTTGACTTGTGGTTGTTGAACCATACAGTGATATTAATATGTAATAAAATATTTTTTTGCATTTATATAATGCACATAATCTATTTTCTTGTGGAGTGGCATGTAAGGAGCAGATCCTCCTTCAGCACCAAAACCGAACAAAGGCTCTTCACCTGCGGTTACCTGGGGGTCCAGCTCTGACCACACTCTGACCACTCCTGAACCATGAAATGGGAACACACAGACTGCAAACACCACCGTATATGTGTATGTTTGCTCTATGGCCCATGCCATCTGCATTAGTCATTGTATGCTAGGGAGAGAATTTAAAGTTCCCCAATATATCCACCCCATCTGAGGCAAGTCACTCATTCTGTGTGTTCCTACCCCATACCCCTCTCCCTCCCTCCCCCCAAGGTCTGAGTGGGTGAGAGCCAGAGTACCCGTGGGGCTGGGTCCTGCTACCTGCGCTGGGTCTCCTCTAGTGAGAAGGAGAGTTCGAGCAGCTCGTCTGCCACGCATTTTGACGAGTCTCTCCGCAATCTGCCCGTCCAAACAAAAACCAAACAAATCCATAAACACACACAAACTCTGTCAACAAGAAAGAGCACACATTCACATTTCAGACAAACAATGTCACTAGCAAAGAATTCTGACTTAAAGCAAAACAAGTGTCAATCACAAGTCACAAACCAAAGGAAATTCATCCATGCAAACAGGGAAAATACAGACAAAACACAAAATCGAAGAAAACAAAAACCCTGTATTAAAACAAATAAAAAGTAAGTGCCAACAACAAACAAAACCGAGGGACAACAAGTAAAAACAAAAGATAGGGGTGTATCTTGCACGCAGCACAGCCTGGGAAGTTTGCTGAACCTGAGGCTGTAAACATGCAGGTTTCATTCAGAAACCAATGAGGACAGCCTCAACACTTATTTTGTACTGTTTACTTATGTCCCCATAAATAATCGCCACTATCTCAAGGACACTGCTAAAAGGAAAGTTGAGACATCCCAATTCAAGATAGACTAAGATTTATGAGGAATATAGGTTGTTTCAGTGCATTGCACCCGTTTTAAGAATAGAATGTCACCCATTTAATCAAACATATTTCTGCTTATTGCCCTGTTTACCTACCTTCCTCCCTCCCCATCCTTCCCCTCCTCCCCTCTCTCCTCCTCCTCCATCCACCCCCTCTCTCCAGTCTCTCCTTTACCTCTGGTAGAACTCCAGCGTCTGCTCCTGGGTGTGGTTGATGATGAGGAAGGGGGCGGCTCCATCGTGGTAGTCCGAAAAACGGATAATGATCGAGTGGTCTGATAGGTTCACGTCCACAATGACTCCGCCCAGCTGGAAAATACAGGAGGAAAGCCAACTTAAAAGTAGTAGTACTAGTACTTTAAGGAACCCAACTTGGAAAATGTATTTATCGCCACATCAGCTTATACAGTAGTTACCCACAAACACTCCAGTACAGTCCTTAAGTTTGTGTGTGTGTGTAGTGCAATTTCAGGCGTTACTCACAGTGTTGTCGAGGTGCAGCAACAGGCAGTTTTCTGGTTTGGTGAAGTCCATGGTTTGAGGGGTTGACTGACAGCCTTCTACCTTGATTTTGAGCTTCTTGGAGTCCTTCTCGGGCCAGAATGGGATGGCTGCCTGAGTAGCACAGAGAGAACGAGAGAAGCAAGTGAGAGAGAAAAGAGAGCGAGAGAAGAGAGTGAGAGACAAAAACAGAGAGGTCAGTTTCACTACATGGATATGCTACTGTATGCAGGGTAGGGCTCCATTATTCCATTAAAAAATTCTGTCAATTTAGGAAAATAACTGATATTCAAGCCATGATTTAAACACATTTTTACTATCAGCACTTTTCATTGCACTTCCTGAATGGATTGAATTGCATTGCATTGGGGGTTGTAGGCAGCTCTAGTTGTGGTACCTGGTGTGGTCTGGCCTTGGTCCAGTGGTCCTGGCCCTCCTCTCCCACCCAGATCACATGCTTGGTCCTGTTCACCAACAGGTAGTACGGCACAAAGCTCACGATACGGGTCAGGCTGAAACTGCTGGGGTCGATCTTCACCCCGATCTTCAATCAAACCATAGAAAGCCACAATCAACCTGAATCAATCCACTCATCATCTGTGGATTGTTCAATGTTCAGCAAATCACACTCCATGACCAATCTGAAAGTTGTTGAAAGTGTGAACATCAACCGACACTATAATTCTGCTGGTGTCACTTCAAATAAACTCCCAGCAGGTTCACTGCTAGTAGTCTTGATTCACCACCACTCACCAGGTAATCTTTGAGCCTCCCCTTGCACTTCACTTCACCATAGCTACCCACGGTATCCAGGGAGAAATCATCAGACAGCTCGCTGTCCGAGATCATCAGCCGCACCTGCCACGGGGAGAGAAAAAGGTTAGAGGTCGGCGAGACAAGCAGTAAGGATTAGGTCTTTAAGATTAGGCATTATCGTTTAAAAGCCCAGTCGTTGTTTAAATAAAAAAAATAGCGGCCCCGCCATTTGGTTTGTGCTTTGACCAAAGTCAATCCCCACCCACTACCTTGTTGTTGTGCAGAAAGTTGCGTGGCTTGAAGGAGAAGAGCAGGGGCATGTCATAGTCCATGGCGTGTTTGCGGTGGATGTCGTCGGCCTTGTATTGCAGCAGGCGACCCGTCTTGTTCACCATCCAGTAGGGAGAATGGATGGCCACCTCAGTCAGGCCCGCATCGTACTTCACATGCACCGCAATGTCCAGCTCTGCCCGCTTCCTTTCTCCACCCTCCCCTAACCTAACCTCCTCTTCATCACGCAGGGAGTGGAACACAATGAAGGTGATCTCGTCCTGGTCGCCACGGAGACCATAGTGGGCCTTCCAATCCTGCCCCAGGTAGTTGAGGAGGCGGAGTTCCAGGCTTGACAGGTCCATGACGGCGGTGTGAAGCTCTGCTGAGTGGCCGTCCATCAGTGTGATGAGGGCGGGCTCTTCACTGTCCTGTCAGCCAATCAACACACACAATATCAATCAGTGACCAATAATAGTAATGTGAGCGGGAAGGTCTGAGGATATATGATATACATATATATCCAGTGGTAGAAAAAGTACCCAGTAATCATACTTGAGTAAAAATAAAGATACCTTAAAAGAAAATGACTCAAGTAAAAGTCACCCAGTAAAATACTACTTAAGTAAAAGTCTAAAAGTATTTGGTTTCAAATATACTTAAGTATCAAAAGTAAACGTAATTGCTAAAATATAAGTAAAAGTATAAATGATTTCGAAGTCCTTATATAAAGCAAAGCAGACGGTAGGGCTGGGCGATATGGCCAAAATATTATATCACGGTATTTTTTTTAAATTGGACGGTATAATGGTATTTTTAGTTTTTGAATAATAAAAGTTGTACATTTGCCCTATGAGTAGTGAGTGATCCTAGGGTGGCAACACATACATTCTAAGTGATTTCAAGAGTCTTTCTCCATTCTGATTGTTTTATACTGTCAATTCAACTTCAACCAAAACAAATTTCAGCACTTTTATCATTTCTGCATTCAATTGCAGTGATGGAAAAATACCCAATTGTCATTCTTGAGTAAAAGTAAAGATAAGTTAATAGAAAATTACTCAAGTAAAAGTGAAAGTCACCCAGTAAAATACTACTTGAGTAAAAGTATAAAAGTATTTGATTTTAAATAAAATTAAGTATCAAAAGTAAATGTTATTGTTAAAATATACTTAAGTATCAAAAGTATAAATAATTTCAAATTCCTTATATTAAGCAAACCAGATGGCACCATGTTCTTGTTTTTTTAATTGACGGATAGCCAGGGGCACACTCCAACACTCAGACATCATTTACAAACAAAGCATGTGTTTAGTGAGTCCTCCAGATCAGAGGCAGTAGATGACCAGGGACGTTCTCTTGACAAGTGTGTGAATTTGTCCATTTTCCTGTCCTGCTAAGCATTCAAAACATAACGAGTACTTTTAGGTGTACGGAAAATGTATGGAGTAAAAAGTACACTATTTTCTTTAGGAATGTAGTAAAGTAAAAGTTGTCAAAAATAAAAATAGTAAAGTACAGATACCAAAAAAATGACTTAAGTAGTACTTGAAAGTGTTTTTACTTAAGTACTTTACACTACTGCTCAATTGCGAATTTTCACACTGTAGGGCTGCACGATATGGGAAAATAATCTAGGACGTATTTTTAACCAAATGTTGCAATTGCGATTTGACTTGTGAATTATAGCAAAACTATTGTAATCGTGGAAATAGAATAACTATTCTAATTCTATAGTTAGAATATAATAGTGGGCACTTTGAATAGTGTTGTTTGAGATGACAACGAATTAAAATGTCAGGGAGGAGTAATTGTGACATGGTAAGAACTAAAGTGTTGATAAGTGTTTCCTAGGGGACCCTATAAGCTTTGGCTATAGTGCATGTTGTTTTCTCTTAGCTACTTCATGTAGCTAACATATTCCTCTTTCATTTAGAAGATACTGTTGCACAAACAACATGCTGATTTAGGTCAACACCATCACTGGTATTATCAGGCTGTTTGCTCTTACTCAGTACATTTATTAGCTAGCTATTAGCATTAGGGCAACTTGCTAAGAAGATTTAGGGCAACTTGCTAAGAAAGGACAAACTAGCTGTTTGCTGATGTAAGAAACACAAACTACGTGTCATTATAGAACCCTAGTGGATTTATATTAAGAAGCAAAGTGAAAACAGCATTGTTGTCATGAACATTGTTGCATGTGCTGCATTGACCATGCAGACTGAACGCAAGTGTCTCGTGGTTGAGAAACATCAAATGCGCTCATTGAGTGACAGGGGGCGTGGCTAGTAAACTATACAAATTGACATTACACATGGCGTATCACATTTAACAAACCAAACATTTAAAAACCGGTACAGACGGTAAAAATCAAAACCGTTCGCTGGATTAATACCGGTATATCATAAAATACGTATCATAAAATACGCAAGATTTTCTTGTTTTTATATTTATTTACGGGTAGCCAGGGGCATAGTCCAACACTCAGACATAATTTACAAATGAAGCATTTGTGTTTAGTGAGTTCGCCAGATCAGAGGCACTAGAGATGACCAGGGATGTTCTCTTGCTAAGTGTGTGAATTGGACCATTTCCCTGTCCTGCTAAGCATTGAAAATGTAATTTTGGGTGTCAGGGAAAACGCATGGAGTAAAAAGTACATAATATGTTTTAGGAATGAGTGAAGTAAAAGTAGTCAAAAATATAAATATTAAAGTAAAGTACAGATACCCCCCCCAGAAATACTTAAATAGTACTTTAAAGTATTTTACTTAAGTACCTTACACCACTGTATACAGTTGAAGTCGGAAGTTTACATACACTTAGGTTGGAGTCATTAAAACTCGTTTTTCAACCACTCCACAAATTTCTTGTAAACAAACTATAGTTGTGGCATTGGGATAAGACATCTACTTTGTACATGACACAAGTAATTTTTCCAACAATTGCTTACAGACATATTATTTTACTTATAATTCACTGTATCACAATTCCAGTGGGTCAGAAGTTTAAATACACTAAATTGACTGTGGTTTTAAACAGCTTGGAAAATTCCAGAAAATGATGTCATGGCTTTAGAAGCTTCTGATAGGCTAATTGACATCATTTGAGTCAATTGGAGGTATACCTGTGGATGTATTTCAAGGCCTACCTTCAAACTCAGTGCCTCTTTGCTTGACATCATGGGAAAATCAAAACAAATCAGCCAAGACCTCAGAAAAAAAATTGTAGACCTCCACAAGTCTGGTTCATCCTTGGGAGCAATTTCCAAACGCCTGAAGGTACCATGTTCATCTGTACAAACAATAGTACGCAAGTATAAACATCATGGGACCACGCAGCTGTCATACCGCTCAGGAAGGCGACGCGTTCTGCTCCTAGAGATGAATGTACTTTTGTGCGAAAAGTGCAAATCAATCCCTGAACAACAGCAAAGGACCTTGTGAAGATGCTGGAGGAAACCGGTACAAAAGTATCTATATCCACAGTAAAACGAGCCCTATATCGACATAACCTGAAAGGCCACTCAGCAAGGAAGAAGCCACTGCTCTAAAACCGCCATAAAAAAGCCAGACTACGGTTTGCAACTGCTCATGGGGACAAAGATTGTAAAAACAAAAATAGAACTGTTTGGCCATACTTATGTTTGGAGGAAAAAGGGGGGGGGGGGGCTTGCAAGCCGAAGAACACCATCCCAACCGTGAAGCACGGGGGTGGCAGCATCATGTTGTGGGGGTGCTTTGCTGCAGGAGGGACTGGTGCACTTCACAAAATAGATGGCTTCATGAGGAAGCAAAATTATGTGGATATATTTTAGCAACATCTCAAGACATCAGTCAGGAAGTTAAAGCTTGGTCGCAAATGGGTCTTCCAAATGGACAATGGCCCTAAGCATACTTCCAAATTGTGGCAAAATAGCTTAAGGACAACAAAGTCAAGGTATTGGAGTGGCCATCACAAAGCCCTGACCTCAATCCTATAGAACATTTGTGGCAGTGTTAAATTCATGTTTTAACTTCTTTGGGCTGCAAGAACGAAGCCGGGTACAATATGACAACAGCCACTTCAAGTGCAGGGCGCAAAATTCAAAATATATTTTTTTGAAATATTTAACTTTCACACATTAACAAGTCCAATACATCATATGAAAGATAAACATCTTGTGAATCCAGCCAACATGTCCGATTTTTAAAATGTTTTACAGCGAAAACACCACATATATTTATGTTAGCTCACCACCAAATACAAAAAAGGACAGACATTTTTCACAGCACAGGTAGCATGCACAAAGCCAACCTAACTAACAAAGAACCAACCAAACTAACCAAGAAACAACTTCATCAGATGACAGTCTTATAACATGTTGTACAATAAATCTATGTTTTGTTTGAAAAATTTGCATATTTGAGGTATAAATCAGTTTTACATTGCAGCTACCATCACAGCTACCGTCACAAATAGGACCGAAGCAACCAGAGTAATTACAGACACCAACGTCAAATACCTAAATACTCATCATAAAACATTTCTGAAAAATCGATGGTGTATAGCAAATTAAAGACAAACATCTTGTGAATCCAGCCAATATTTCCGATTTTAAGTGTTTTACAGCGAAAACACAAAATAGCATTATATTAGCTTAATACAATAGCCTACCACACTACCGCATTCATTCATCAAGGCATGTTAGCGATAGCAATAGGCACGTTAGCGATAGCGAATATACCAGCAAAAGATATATAATTTTTGACTAACCTTGATAAGCTTCATCAGATGACAGTCCAATAACATCAGGTTATATATACACTTATGTTTTGTTCGGAAATGTGCATATTTAGAGCTGAAATCAGTGGTTATACATTGTGCTAACGTAGCATCTTTTTCCCAGAATGTGCGGATATTTTTATGGCACTCAACTATTCTGACCAAATAACTATACATAAACGTTACTAAAAAAATACATGTTTTATAGGAAATGATAGATACACTAGTTCTTAATGCAATCGCCGTGTTAGAATTCTAAAAATAACTTCATTACGACACCCAGCTTAGGTATAGCGAGAGAGTACCCAAAATATGGGCGCAAACAACTAGTACAACATGTTCGACATATATATGAAATAGCATCATAAAATGGGTCCTACTTTTGATGATCTTTCATCAGAATGTTGTACAAGGGGTCCTTTGTCGGGAACAATCGTTGTTTGGATTTAGAATGTCCTCTTCTCCAGTCAATTAGCACGGAAAGCTAGCAAAGTAGCGCGAAGCTCTCCTTCCTGAACAAAGGCACACAACGCAACACGCCTAACGTCCCGAATAAATTTCAATAATCTAATAAAACTATATTGAAAAAACATACTTTATGATGATATTGTCACATGTATCAAATAAAATCAAAGCCGGAGATATTAGTCGTCCATAACGACAGCTTATCAGAAGGCAAAACCAGGTCGCTTCACACGCTCTCCAGAAAACAGGAAACTGGTGACACGTCATGCCGAGAGCTTTTGTTCGACCCCAGATCAAGTTACACACTCCATTTCTTCTCTCACTGCCTGTCGACATCTAGTGGAAGATGGATGTAGTGCATCTATACTAATAAATATCAAGGACATTAATAGGCAGGCCCTAGAACAGAGCATCGATTTCAGATTTTCCACTTCCTGTCAGGAAGTTTGCTGCAAAAGGAGTTCTGTTCTACTCACAGATATAATTCAAACGGTTTTAGAAACTAGAGAGTGTTTTCTATTCAATAGTAATAATAATATGCATATTGTACGAGCAAGAATTGAGTACGAGGCCGTTTGAAATGGGCACCTTTTATCCGGGCTACTCAATACTGCCCCTGCAGCCCAAAGAGGTTAAGTATCCCTATATTTCTGTTATTACGGGGCTATCACTCAGTCAAGAGTGCGCATGCGCAGGAAGTCTAGTTGTCGATGGACCTAGCCTTGAGTGTAATGGCTACCTTGTAGTGTGTTCATATAGTATAGTAAACTTTGTTAAACTGGAACCTTGTCGTTGTGTCATTTTGAGTTAACATTGGTAGCAGAGGATGGCTAATAACTACAATGTGCCACCTCGCTTCGACGAGAAGAGGTCGTACGAAAGTTGGAAAAATGAACTTGGAATCTGGACACTCGTTACTAATCTGGACGCGAAAAAAGCAAGCACTTGCGGTGGTATTATCGCTCGAGGGAAGAGCGAGAGATACAGCACTGGAAATAGCCGTTGAGGATTTGAACAAGGATGAAGGTATGGGACCTTTGATCAGAACACTGGATTCTGTATTTCTTAAAGAAGAGAAAGACCGTGCTTACGAGGCATATTCAAACTTTGACAGTGTTACGACAAATATTTCAAACAGAGGTACAATAGGATGCGCAAGTCCGACATGGTTCTCCCGGATGCAGTGTTAGCTTTCAAGTTGCTAGATACTGCCTGTCTAGATGGTAGGGAGAAACAGTTGGCTTTGACTGCTTGTACTGTGCTGACTTTTGCATCTGAAGTCGGCACTAAAAATAATATTTGGTGAAAAGACGTCTGTCGCGCCAATAACAGATGGAATGCAAGTGAGTGACGCAGCATATTACACCGAGCAGCAGAGAAAAGGCGCCAACAAGTCACGTTCTCAAGACAACCAGAAGAGGGCGCCATTTCCCAGCACAAATCCACTGGACAAATATGGAAGGAGATCAAAATGTGCTATTTGTCAAAGCACTTACCATTGGGTTAAAGACTGTCCTCATAAAAATGAACAAGTTAAAATAACAGAGGAAAATGTAAACACAGAGATAGAGCAGTGTAACATTACACTGTTTTCAAATGTTACTTCTTCTGATACTGAGATTTTTATAGTTGAATCCTTAGGATCTGCTGTGATTGATACTGCATGCACACGGACAGTGTGTGGTGAAAAATGGCTTGATAGCTATGTCAGTGAACTGAATATGAAGGAAGTACAAAATATGATTGACACACCAAGCAACAGAGCTTTCAAATTTAGAGATGGGAGAATTGTCCATTCTACCAAGAGAGTTAAGATACCAGCAAAAATTGGTCAGACTAAGTGTCACATTGAAACAGAGGTGGTCCCTACAGATATCCCCTTACTATTAAGTAAAGCTTCCCTCAAGAAGGCTTAAACAACCAGTGACTCTTGAACTTACTACCTCAGGCCACTATTGTGTAAACATTTTAGACAAAGACATCACACAGAGTCCATGCAAAAATGAGATTCTGACTGAAACAGAGCACATGGAGATTCTGACAGTCACAGAGAACATGAACACAAAAGAAAAACACAAAGTATTGTTAAAGCTTCACAAACAGTTTGGACATGCTACAGTTGACAGACTTCAGAAGTTACTCAGCAGTTCAGGGAATAATGATGACGAGTTGACTGTCAAGAGTGGAAAGGACCGGGAGTAGTCATTGGTCAAGATGGTGTGGTGATATTTGTGAGGCACGGAGGCATCATTGTCAGGGTGCATCACTCAAGATTGCGGAAAGTAAATGATCAACAAGATAGAGGGGCTGTTGCTGAGAATCAGTCTCCTAATGAAAATGACAAAAAGGACACAGTAACAGACACAAACCTACCAGATATCACATCCAATGATATGGACACAAACTGACACAGGAAATGGAGCAGAGACCTTCAACCATGCCACAGGTAATACTGTTGAGCGTTCAAATGAGGAAAACATTCAACAACAGCCACAGGTGTTAAGAGAACATGGTTGTTCAAGTCTGAAAACTGGACAAACTGTTAAATACAAGGACAAAGAAAGTGGTATTCCACATACAGCAACCGTCATTGGACGAGCAGGGAAAGCAAAAGGACAACACCAGAACTGGTACAACTTGCAGTACTCTGAACCAGCTACACTTTCTGGTACAACAGGGTCAGCTGACCTGTCACTTGTATATAATATCAGAATTGAACCAATGGAAAATCGAGAAAAACAGAATGACATTCAAAATGATTATGTACTTGAAACAAAGGACATGTCATTTGACTCAGCTAAGCTAGATGAGCTCAGTAATTGGAGGAAAAATGGAGTGTTTGAGGAAGTCAAAGACATTGGCCAAAAATGCATCTCTACAAGGTGGGTATATACCCTTAAAGAATCCTTAACTGGAATAATGCCTAAAGCACGTCTAGTGGCTAGAGGTTTTGAGGAGCTGGCTGCTAAAGAACGCCCAAAAGACTCACCAACATGCGCCTCAGAGTCACTCAGATTGCTGATGTCAGTGATCTGCCAGAAAAAAATGGAAACTTAATTCCATAGACATCAAACGTGCATTATTGCAGGGAACAGAGCTGTCAAGGGACATTTACATCCGACCTCCGCCTGAAGCTAAAAGCGAAGGAACACTGGAAACTAAAAAAGTGTGTGTATGGACTGGCAGATGCATCACTCTACTGGTACAACAAAGTCAAGGCAACAATGCTGAATACAGGTGGAAAAATGTCACAAGTGGATCCTGCAGTCTTCTATTGGCTTGATCAAGACTGCAATGTGACTGGAGTACTTGCCTGTCATGTTGATGACTTTATCTGGGGTGGCTCACAGACCTTTGCTTCAACTGTGATTCCACACCTCAAAGCTGTTTTCTAGGTTGGCCGTGAGGAGCATGATAATTTTTGTTAGGTTGGCATAGAGTTTATTACAGTTGATGAAAAAATAGTGATGCAACAGGAGAGCTCTATCAAGAATCTTCAACCCATTCACCTGGATTCTTCAAGAGCCGTACAAAGGAATTCCCGTCTGTGGAATTGAAGCTGAATTGAGGTCAAAGATAGGACAAATTTTATGGGTTCCTAGACAGAGTAGACCTGATGTAATGTTTGATGGTTGCAACTTGGCATCTAACACAAAACTGTCACACAACCCATTTGTAATGGGGATCTTGAATAATACTTGGACATTTAATTATGTTGTTGATGTTTTATTTGTCTTTCAAGAAAAGGGGGAGATTGTTAAGTTCATGTTTTAAGTATCCCTATATTTCTGTTATTACGGGGCTATCACTCAGTCAAGAGTGCGCATGCGCAGGAAGTCTAGTTGTCGATGGACCTAGCCTTGAGTGTAATGGCTACCTTGTAGTGTGTTCATATAGTATAGTAAACTTTGTTAAACTGGAAACTTGTCGTTGTATCATTTCGAGTTAACAGGCAGAACTGAATAAGCTTGTGCGAGCAAGGAGGCCTATAAACCTGACTCAGTTACACCAGCTCTGTCAGGAGGAAAGAAATAAAGAAAGAAATAAAAGCTGAAATAAATCACTCAACTATTATTCTGACATTTCACATTCTTAAAATAAAGTGGTGATCCTAACTGACCTAAGACAGGGAATTTTTATGTCAGGAATTGTGAAAAACTGAGTTTAAATGTATTTGGCTAAGGTGTATATAAACTTCCGACTTCAACTTTATATGTATGATGGTGATAGAGGAGCAGTTGTAACATACTGTAGGTCCATTTCTCTGCTGGTGGGTAGGGACTCAGGAGTAATGTGGGTAGTAGCCACTGATCTGTCTGTGTGTGTGTTTTTTGGTTTTCCTCAGAACAATAGTGAAACAAGTCAAATTTGGACAAGTGGGGAGATTTCGCCGGTCCACACAAGGAAAAAGGCTACTTTAGGCTTATCAATAGTTTTCAATGACAATGATTGTTCAATGATTGTTTCGTCCCCACAAGGATAAAAAAACAAGTGTGTGTGTGTGTACCTGTAGGTGATAGGTGATGGGGTAAGGCAGAAGGTTCCGGAGTAGGACGGAGGGCCACAGGTGCAGGATGTAGGGCTCATCAAAGTGCTCCCCGGCCACTCCCATGTGTTGTGATGTCACTGTGTCTTTCAGAGGTACGATGTTGACCATTAACACGCTGGCGCTGTTGCCATGTCGATGACAGGTCTGCTGTACACGTACGCCAGGCTGCTGGCTCACTGACTCGTAGCTGAAGCCCTCGGAAGAATCGTATTGATTGTCTCCTTCGGTAACCGGCTGCAGGCTCAACTTTGACCTAAGGGGGGGTGGACACACAGCAGTCAGTGTGTGGGTGTGGTGTGTGTGCGTTGAGGACAACTTCCTGGGTTTCAGGAGGAAGGCCTATGGAAAATTGGACACTCGTGCTGCAGGGTTTGGAGTCTGGTCAGACCTCAATGACATGTGCAACCGGACTAGAGTGGAGCTCTGATGAACACCGACTGATATGCAAACTGAGCCAGTGACTGCCTCTGATGCAGTTGTGGCAGGTTGCAGTGTTTTTCTGGAGGCTTCTGTGACCCATGATGGAACATCTCATCCTACATCCAGGACAACACTCCTCGGTATGAGACGGATGCAGCTACTGCAACACTGGACTGCCCTGAGGCAGCAGGGGAAACTCACTGGCCTGGACTGTGCCGACCACTGTCGCCCATGGGCGGCAGGTAGCCTAGTGGTTAGAGCTTTGGACTATTAACCGAAAGGTTGCAAGATCGAATCCCTGAGCTGACAAGGTAAAAATCTGTCGTTCTGCCCCTGAACAAGGCAGTTAACCCACTGTTCCTAGGCCATCATTGAAAATAAGAATTTGTTCTTAACTGACTTGCCTAGTTAAATAAAGGTAAAATAAATTAAAATTCCATGTACCAAAATGCTGCCATTGGCAAGGACATTCTCACCTTTACTGTTAAGGCGAGGCTGCAAGTTCTACCAACAAAATATAAACTAGTACTCTGGTACCCTGCAAACCATAACCCATTTTGTATTATACAGCCTCATGCATATAGGGCCCTATGAAATGTTTGGATCCTTTTTTACTGTAAATTTGATTGTTGGACTCAAAGTATTTAAATGTATGTGTGCTACCTGTAGGAGTCGAGAGGCACGCAGAACTCCTCTGTAGGTAATGACATCCCCAGACACGTGGAGCCCTCCATCACTCTGAACGGGATGGAAAAGTGGTTTATGATCTGTAAGGGAGACATGAGAAAGAGACACGTTGTTCAGATAGAAATTATATTCTCTGGGGTCGAGGTAAGTACAGTGAAGAGAGAAGGAAGAGGGGTAGGGAAGCGCCCCCCCCCCGGTGACTGTAACTTGCCTGGAAGGGAGAGCGGATCTTGATGTGCTTGCTTCCCTGCACAGAGTAGATCTGACAGACCAGGAAGCGGGTGACCCCAGAGACTTTGTGCATGACACTGTACATGCCACGCCCCACTTTGATCAACGGAATCACGCTGGCTGAAGTGTGGCCCGCCGGGGCTGAGGACAAGAACATCAAAAACCATGAGATCAATGACTAAATTGACCCTAGACCCAGCAAACTACTTGTGTTAGCTCCGCAAACAAATGCTTGAGCATTAGGTCAGAACTAGAGCTCGACCGATCATGATTTTTCAACGCCGATACCGATTAACGGAGGACCAAAAACAGCCGATACCGATTAATCGGCCGATTTAAAAAAAAAATGTATTTGTAATAATGACAATTACAACAATACTGAATGAACACTTATTTTAACTGAATATAATACATCAATAAAATCAATTTAGCCTCAAATAAAATGAAACATGTTCAATTTGGTTTAAATAATGCAAAAACAAAGTGTTGGAGAAGAAAGTAAAAGTGCAATATGTGCCATGTAAAAAAGCTAACGTTTAAGTTCCTTGCTCAGAACATGAGAACATATGAAAGCTGGTGGTTCCTTTTAACAGGACTCTTCAATATGCCCAGGTAAGAAGTTTTAGGTTGTAGTTAGTATAGGAATTATAGGACAATTTCTCTCTATACGATTTGTATTTCATATACCTTTGACTATTGGATGTTCTTATAGGCACTTTAGTATTGCCAGTGTAACAGTCTAGCTTCCGTCCCTCTCCTCGCCCCTACCTGGGCTCGAACTAGGAACACATCGACAACAGCCACCCTCGAAGCAGCGTTACCCATGCAGAGCAAGGGGAATAACTACTCCAAGTCTCAGAGCGAGTGACGTTTGAAACGCTATTTACGCGCACCCCGCTAACTAGCTAGCTATTTCACATCGGTTACACCAGCCTAATCTCAGGAGTTGATGGGCTTGAAGTCATAAACAGCACAATGCTTGAAGCACAGCGATGAGCTGCTGGAAAAATGCACAAAAGTTCTGTTTGAATGAATGCTTACGAGCCTGCTGGTGCCTTCCATCGCCCAGTCAGACTGCTCTATCAAATCATAGACTTAATTATAACATAACACACAGAAATACGAGCCTTAGGTCATTAATATGGTCGAATCCAGAAACTATCATCTTGAAAACAAGACGTTTTTTCTTTCAGTGAAATACGGAACCGTTCAGTATTTAATCTAACGGGTGGCATCCATAAGTCTAAATATTCCTGTTACATTGCACAACCTTCAATGTTATGTCATAATTACGTAAAATTCTGGCAAATTAGGCTGCCCAAACTGTTGCATATACACTGACTCTGCGTGCAATGAAGGCAAGAGAAGTGACACAATTTCACCTGGTTAATATTGCCTGCTAACCTGGATTTCTTTTAGCAAAATATGCAGGTTTGAAATTATATACTTCTGTGTATTGATTTTAAGAAAGGCATTGATGTTTATGGTTAGGTACAGTCGTGAAACGATTGTGCTTTTTTCGCAAATGCGCTTTTGTTAAATCATCCCCCGTTTGGCGAAGTTGGCTGTCTTTGTTAGGAAGAAATAGTCTTCACAGAGTTCGCAACGAGCTAGGTTAGCAGGCAATATTAACTAAATATGGAGGTTTAAAAATATATACTTGTGTATTGATTTTAAGAAAGGCATTGATGTTTATGGTTAGGTACAGTCGTGAAACGATTGTGCTTTTTTCGCAAATGCGCTTTTGTTAAATCATCCCCCGTTTGGCGAAGTTGGCTGTCTTTGTTAGGAAGAAATAGTCTTCACAGAGTTCGCAACGAGCTAGGTTAGCAGGCAATATTAACTAAATATGCAGGTTTAAAAATATATACTTGTGTATTGATTTTATGAAAGGCATTGATGATATTTATGGTTTAGGTACACATTGGAGCAAGACAGTCCTTTTTCGCGAATACGCACCGCATCGATTATATGCAACGCAGGTCACGCTAGATAAACTAGTAATATCATCAACCATGTGTAGTTAACTAGTGATTATGATTGATTGATTGTTTTTTATAAGATAAGTTTAATGCTAGCTAGCAATTTACCTTGGCTTCTTACTGCATTCGCGTAACAGGCAGGCTCCTCGTGGAGTGCAATGTAAAGCAGGTGGTTAGAGCGTTGGACTAGTTAACTGTAAGGTTGCAAGATTGAATCCCCGAGCTGACAAGGTAAAAATCTGTCATTCTGCCCCTGAACAAGGCAGTTAACCCACCGTTCCTAGGCCGCCATTGAAAATAAGAATGTGTTCTTAACTGACTTGCCTAGTTAAATAAAGGATAAATTAAGGTATTAAAAAATATATATATATTTTTTTAAAGGCCAAATCTGTGTCCAAAAATACAGATTTACGATTGTTATGAAAACTTGAAATCGGCCCTAATTAATCGGCCATTCTGATTAATCGGTCGACCTCTAGTCAGACTGCTAACACTGTCTTTGACCCAGGGTCTAAATATCAAGGATCGTATTCATAAAGCAACTCAGAGTAGAGGCGCTGATCTAGGATCAGTTCCCGTGTCCATATAATCTTATTCATTATGATATAAAAAGCAAGACTGATCCCTAGATCAGCAGTCCTACTCTGAATATGGGTGCTGGTCTGCACTGGTGTAACTGTTGCAACTGTGTTGCTTACTGGGCTGTATGTAGTAGTCCTTGGCCACCAGCGAGGTCATGGCAGAGAACTGGTCTGAGTGGGTGGTGGTGCGACGGTAGTCCATGTTGACACTGTCTCCGTTCTGCAGCTCTACACGGTTCTCTGTGGCCTCACGGCCCAGGGGGCAGAACATCTCACTGTACACCACTGACACAGTCAGACCCAGACGGTTCTTCACCACGAACGGCGCCTCGTCCTCCTGGAAACTCTCTGATGTCTGCTTGGCCGCCTCCGCAAAGGCCTGCCACGCATTCACAAGCACGCACACACAAACACACACGTTGGGATGTACAAGAAATAAGGACTACACTACATCCCAACACAATAAAAACAACCCACTTAGACATAAAAAGTTATTTATTTAAAATGTTTTATTGTGATTATTATTGACAGTATAGATTATGTGATTCCATAAAAATAAAATAAAAATTGTTCACAAAAAAGTTATATTTTCAGCTAGCCAATAGAATAGCACATACAAAATTGCTGGTGTGTGACGTCATTGACTTACCGTGCCCAGGTTACTGAGCATGCCCAGTCCACACTTGGAGAGGGTGATGTTGAGCTGGTCCTTGCTGCTGATGCTGATGATAGTCTTGTAGTCTGGGATGCTGTAGTCCACTTCATCTGATATACCGGAGTACTTTACTGGCTTCTTCTTCATCTGCAGTTGGGGGAAATCATGGCCGTTAAGTGTGTGGTGGATAGTGTGTTTACACTATCTGGATGAGCGGTGTGTGTGGAACATGGGACAGTGTTTGTGAGTTTGTGTGTGTGTGGTGTGAATGAGCGATTTTCTAAAGGTTGACTTTGGGCAAAAAAATGTTTTTAAAGTGTTATACTGTATAACTGATCAATGCACTATCATACCAGGTCATTTAATGCTTACAAACATCTCTACAGCTTCCGTCCAAAAACAAATCCCGTGAAATGACGTCAACACATACTAGAAGAGTTACTGGCTAGCTTTTTGTCACCTAAAACCCTCACAAACTTTTACAGATGCACAATTGAGAGCATCCTGTCGGGCTGTATCACCACCCGGTACGGCAACTGCACCGCCCACAACCGCAAGGCTCTCCAGAGGATGGTGCGGTCTGCATAACGCATCACTGGGGGCAAACGACCTGCCCTCCAGGACACCTACAGCACCCGATGTCACAGGAAGGCCAAAAGATCATCAAGAACAACAACCACCCGAGCCACTGCCTGTTCACCCCGCTACCATCCAGAAGACGAGGTCAGTACTGATGCATCAAAGCTGGGACCGAGAGACTGAAAAACAGCTTCTATCTCAAGGCCATCAGACTGTTAAACAGCCATCACACAGAGAGGCTGCTGCCTACATACAGACTTGAAATCATTGGCCACTTTAATAAATGGATCACTAGTCACTTTAATAATGCCACTTTAATAATGTTTACATGTCTTGCATTACTCATCTCATATGTATATACTGTATTTTATACCATCCATTGCATCTTGCCTATGCCGCTCTGACATTGCTCATCTATATATTTATATTCTTATTCCATTCCTTACTTAGATTTGTGTGTATTAGGTAGTTTTTGTGGAATTGTTAGATTACTTGTTAGATATTGCTGCACTGTCAGAACTAGAAGCACAAGCATTCCGCTGCACTCGCAATAACATCTGCTAACCATGTGTATGTGACCAATAAAATTTGATTTGCTACAGTGGCTAGCTTAGCTAACGAACTAGCTACGTTTGTTGCGGCGTGCATGACCAGAATGGCACATCGATGAACCAAAGGCACACCCCATTTCTGTTAGAAAATTGAGTAAGAGGCGGAGTTGGACCGTTTTTTGTGCCCAACGTCGACCTTTAAGGGTCACCTTTAATCCCAGAGTCCAGGATCTGAAGCCGTCTCTGATCTCGTCCTCTAGGGGCTCCAGCAGAGGCTCCCACACCCCCATCACCTCGTTGAAGTAGTGAACCTAAACACACAACACTATGTTACAGTACACCAAATGCAGTCTGACTAAGGCCACAGTTGAAGTCGGAAGTTTACATACACTTAGGTTGGAGTCATTAAAACTCGTTTTTCAATCACTCCACAAATTTCTTGTAAACAAACTATAGTTTTGGCAAGTTGGTTAGGACATCTACTTTGTGCATGACAAGTAATTTTTCCAACAATTGTTTACAGACAGTATAATTCACTGTATCACAATTCCAGTGGGTCAGAAGTTTACATACACGTGACTGTGCCTTTAAACAGCTTGGAAAATTGCAGAAAATTATGTCATGGCTTTAGAAGCTTCGGATAGGCCAATTGACATAATTTGAGTCAATTGGAGGCGTACCTGTGGATGTATTTCAAGGCCTACCTTCAAACTCAGTGCCTCTTTTCTTGACATCATGGGAAAATCAGCCAAGACCTCAGAAAAAAAATTGTAGACCTACACAAGTCTGGTTCATCCTTGGGAGCAATTTCGAAAAGCTTGAGGGTACCACATTCATCTGTACAAACAGTAGTACGCAAGTATAAACACCATGGGACCACGCAGCCGTCATACCACTCAGGAAGGAGACGCGTTCTGTCTCCTAGAGATGAACGTACTTTAGTGCAAATCAATCCCAGAACAGCAGCAAAGGACCTTGTGAAGATGCTGGAGGAAACGGGTACAAAAGTATATATTTCCACAGTAAAACGAGTCCTATATCGACATAACCTGAAAGACCGCTCAGCAAGGAAGAAGCCACTGCTCCAAAACCGCCGTAAAAAAGCAACCGTGAAGCACAGGGGTGGCAGCATCATGTTGTGGGGGTGCTTTGCTGCAGGAGGGACTGGTGCACTTCACAAAATAGATGGCATCATAAGGAAGAAAAATGATGTGGATATATTGAAACAACATCTCAAGACATCAGTCAGGAAGTTAAAGCTTGGTCGCAAATGGGAATGTTAACTAGGATTAAATGTCAGGAATTGTGAAAAACTGAGTTTAAATGTATTTGGCTAAGGTGTATGTAAACTTCCAACTTCAACTGTATGTTTTAGTTGAATTGAGGTTGTGTAGAAGTTGTGAAAATGTTGTGTAGGTGTGTAAAGGTTGTGTAAAGGTTTTGTAGATGTTGTATAGAGGTAGTGTAGAGGTCGCATGCAGAGATGTACAGTGCCTGACCTCCAGGTTGAGCTGGCTGTGCAGGTTGATGAGGGTGCTCCAGTTCTTGACGTCCCCATGGAAGGAGGACTTGGCCAGCAGCATGGGGACGGTCCGGTGGCCCACCCCAGCCTCCAGGGTCAGGCAGATGGAGGAAATGGCCACCTGCAGGGACTCACCCTGGGGAATCAGCCGGACCAGGGACTGGGCATCCTCGTCTTTACCCTCCTCCTCCAGGAACCACAGCTTGAGATCCCGCCAGGACCGGCGCTCCCACAGGTCTGGGGGCACATGGCTCTCCAACTCCGACTGGGGCATGTCTGCACCGGCCGGGCTCAGCACCGACTGGATGGTGATCACTGTGTTGATGATGATGGGCGACACCTGTGGGAAGGGGGCACGGAGGACAATGGAACGTAAGACACATCACTCTGGTTTTGGCAGCTGTGCCAGAAATAAAAACATAAGAAAAAGTGACAAGGTATTTTATTAGTGAGATGCTTCTTCCCGTTCTGTTGATGTGGCCTACCTTCAGTGTCAGTGCCTTGATGGAGACCTCCATGGCCTGCGGGGAGGTGGAGGACTGTGTGCTCTTGAAGAACACCTGGCAGGGCTGCAGCACAGTGGTCTCCTTGTTCCTCCTCTTCTCCCTCAGGAAGGGGCAGGCCACCACCTTCAGGTCCTTGACCACTGCCGTCATCAGCTGACCATCCGGGTTGCTCTTCATCACCAGCTCGCACTCCATGGTCATGACCAGGGCTGGGGCGTCGGCACGCGTCAGGTCAGCCACAAAGACAATCTCTGGGTTCTTCACCAGAACATTCATCTCCAACTTGACTGCCACTGGAGCTGGAGTACAGACAGAGAGGAAAGCAGGAGTGTTTTCATTAGGCATCAAATGGAAGAAAACTGTCAGAAACAGATTGAAACTATCAGAAAATTCACTTTGCACTAAATGGACGTCGTACAAACATGACATTTGTGGTGAATATTGCGTAGTGTGAAATGTGAATGGGTCGTACCAGGTTCCTTGGAAGCGGCGGTGGCTGTAACTGTGGGTTTAGTGCTACTGTTCTTGGGGGCGGCTGAGGAGAAACCCTGTTGGCTGGCCTTGAGGAAGATGTCGGCCACGGTGAGCAGGAACTCCATGCTGGCACAGAGGTAGACATCCTGCACCACCGTCTCCAGAGAGGTGCCTTCACGCCCCTGATTGTAGTTCACTTCCACCATCACGTTTCTTTCAGAGCTCGGACGAATCGCCATCATCCTGACAGACAGAGGCCAGAGGGACAGGTGTACATAATGATTCCTACAGAAAGAGCAAATAATAACAATCTCTACAGCAAGGGACCTAACAACACACCCTACCATAAGTGCACTAAATACCTTGTAATCTGTTTGTCATATGATGTTACATTGAAGAGTGAGTAACTTTGTATTCTACTCTACAGATTCAAAGATTCCATTCTCTCAAAACAATTGACATACCAGATGGAAATACTTATGGGTTTTGATGAACTGGGAGTGCGAGATTAAATTAAAGCTGCTTTGACTATTATGGGGTTGCTAACCAAAGCCATTCATCTTAGCTGTGTGACAGTCCTATGTGAACAGACAGATGGTGAAGCAGTGATGAACATTATGCCACGCTGGAGAACACACACTGAGCCTCGTGCATCAACGCCAGCACTGAGCCACACGCTCATATGTTCACAGTACACACACATCACTCTGCGGTATCTCTCCCAGTGTCTGTGAATGTGTACGTAGGCTTAGTACCAAGGTAACTGTGTGTGTGTTTTACCTGGCAGTGATATTCTTGACTCTGCGTCTCTTGTCGTCTAGCAGGCAGTCTGTGAGTTTGACAGAGGCCTTCATGGATCCGTCTGAGAACATGTGGACAGATGTAGAGATAGTTCCCAAGGTGAACTCAGCCAGCATCAGCTGATCATCCCTGGAGTCCAACACCTGCACCTGAATACAGACACATAGGCAGAGACGCACGCCCACAGAGACAGGCACAGACACATAGGCAGAGACGCACGTCCACAGAGACAGGCACAGACACATAGGCAGAGACGCACGCCCACAGAGACAGGCACAGACACATAGGCGGAGACGCAAGTCCACAGAGACAAACACATAGGCAGAGACACACGTCCACAGAGACAGGCACAGACACATAGGCAGAGACACACGTCCACAGAGACAGGCACAGACACATAGGCAGAGACACACGTCCACAGAGACAGGCACAGACACATAGGCAGAGACACACGTCCACAGAGACAGGCACATAGGCAGAGACACACATCCACAGAGACAGGCACAGACACATAGGCAGAGACACACGCCCACAGAGACAGGCACAGACACGTAGGCAGAGACACACGTCCACAGAGACAGGCACAGACACATAGGCAGAGACACACGCCCACAGAGACAGGTACAGACACATAGGTAGAGTCACACGCCCACAGAGACAGGCACAGACACACACTTTTTGGTAAGAATATCTAAGCGGATGGAGTTTTCTGTGGTCAATTAGTGTTTGTGAAGGTGTGTAGTGATGCAGTAGTCACCTCAGTCCCATTGGGGCTGTACAGAACCAGAGTCATGGAGTCAAACTTGAAGTCTACTTTGAGTGTGTTCTTCAGCTTAGTGCTCTTCTGGGTCTCGACCACTGCAGCAGTTACCACTATGTTGCCTACAGACAGGGTTCAACATGATTATCAATATCACAATCATCCAAATATTAAGACTCACACACACATTCAACCCAACTGTCCTCACCGCTGGTGGGGATAGTACCAGTACCTCCTGTGCCCTGCGAGCCTTTGGTAGTGGCAGTGTCGGAGCGGTCCACTGTAGACGGAGGAGGACGAGGGGAAGCAGCGTCTGACGTCTCTGACATGTTCTCACCCAGAGTCCTCAACACCACCGTCATGTCATCCTGACTCAGGATCAGCTAGTAAGACAAAAACACACACACACCCACCCCGTTACACAAATGTATCAACAACCATCATTTCATACTAACATTTCTTGTTCATTGAGAGTTGTCTTTAACTAACACAGACACACACACTGACACACACTCACATTCATAGGTTTGAGGTGGGCAGTGATCTTTATGTCAGGGATGTTGTGGTACCAGGAGGCTGACAGGTTCCTCTGGATGGACAGGTCCAGGTTGACCGGCTTCAGAACCTGGATCTCCCCCTGAAATCTCCCCTTCTCAAAGGTGGTTCTGGACAATCAAACACAACAAACAAACAAATGGCTTTACAGGTTCTGATTTTCTGCACATCCAGGAATGGAACAGATATACAAAAGTACCTGAAACACACAGAAATCTGTCTATTGTCAAGAAACACCTCACATCCCTGTGAACAAATTAAGTAATCCGTTCACTTTAAAAAAACTGCGAATCCATGAGGTTTAATTCTGATTCCGTATACAGAATTGTCTGACTACTGTTGTGCTTTACTAGCAACCCTGTTCTGTCTCACCTGTACATCTTCAGGTCACTGAGGCCCACGGTCATGGTGTCGATGATGGGAGGGATCTTGACATGCGTCTGGGAGTCGACCAAGGCGAAGCAGTTCTTGACCGTGACCATACCGAGGTCAGCCACAGTGACGTTGGTGGAGGAGGACGACTGCGGCAGGAAGACAAGAGGAGCTTTGAAGTCTACATCCAGAGAGATGCGCGTGCTGCGCTCAGCCAGCTCCATCACCCCCGTGGCTGCCTTTTCCGCTGCATGCACCGTCACCTCAGCCAGGGCCTCCTTGGCCGCCTGGAAATTGTTGATGAAGGCCTGGGGGAGAGGGAGGTGAATGAGGAGGAAGAGAAGGGGTGGGACAAAGAGCAGTTACGTTACAGAGTTCTCATCGATGGTCATATGACGTAGGACAATCCAGAAGCGAAAAAGTGCACCGTATGTGATTAGGCTTGGTAGGTTCTGGGGCATTTTGGTACCGGTACTACAAGTAAAGGCCATGTTTTTCGACACCCTGGAAAAGTGTTGTTGGCAGCTGAATTTTTGAAGCACATAAAAGGATAGGTGATAGTTAAGTGGAGTTAAGAGAGATGGTGTCTCTTACCAGGATAGAGGAGACAAACTTGTTGAGGAAGATGACCTGGATGCAGCCCACCGTCAGGGTGATGCTGGTGTCCACTTTACCCATGTCTAGATAGGCATCGCCCTCAGTGGCGTCCGTGTGGTTCACCATACGGAAAGCAAACACCTCCTTATCAGCTATGGACACACACTAGGATGCAGATGCCGTACAAATATAGCAGCAGAAAGCAAAAACAACAATCATAATTTCTCGTGAATGTGGCCCCTTGACTGGGAAAATAACATCGCTAAAGTAAAACAAATGGCAAAGATTAGATTTGGCGTTTGTTCAAATTTTGATATGTCAATTTTTCATTTGATCCTTTTTGGATACTGGAGGCCATGAGTGAGCCTTGTGAGTATGGTAGTCAATGACTGCTGGGTCGTGTTCATTAGGGCACGCAAAGGAATACATTGAGCAAAAGCTACCTGCTTGTACAGTGCCTCCTTATCACAGTCCAGGATGACTATGTTCTTCAGGTTGGCCAGAACCTCCACTGCCTTTCTCCTCATCAGCACCTCCGACACCAGGCCTGGAACATAGAACAAAGAGGCAGAACATTGAGGAGCAGGTCTAGAACCACTCTAGAACAAGTCTAAAACAAGGCAAAAGTAAACATGTCGTCCCCCACAAATAACGAATGATGCAAGCTTGTTCAAAGTTTGGAACTTCAGTTGATTACTATAGCGCCCCCTTTGGCCAATCAGTGTAATTTTGTAAATGCCATATCTCTATGGTATGGCACATCATTCACCAAAGTTTTGTCAAAATCGGGCCAGCGGTGTCTGAGATATCACGTGATTAACTAACGTACGTACTAGCGGACGGCGACAGATCCATAGTCCCCCCCCGATTTCATGGTGGGGCACAACAAAGGTGTGTTCATATCAGTTCCAGAGCCAATAGGAAAAGATCATCAGTGGCCTGAGTATTTCTTCATATTTACCAAAAGGTAGCACTAGCATCATTATAATGTGTGTGCGTGCGTGTCCTGTCCACACATCTAATCACACAAACACATAATTGTATGCAATATCATAATTCATGCATGCAGTTGTTGTGGATGTGTGTCGCGGACGGTGACTTGCGTCGGGGACGGCGACGGCGACGTGTGTCGCGGATGTGTGTTGCGGACGGTGACTTGTGTTGCGGACGGTGACTTGTGTTGCGGACGGTGACTTGTGTTGCGGACGGTGACTTGTGTTGCGGACGTGTGCTGCGGACGGTGACTTGTGTTGCGGACGTGTGCTGCGGACGGTGACTTGTGTTGCGGACGTGTGCTGCGGACGGTGACTTGTGTTGCGGACGGTGACTTGTGTTGCGGACGGTGACTTGTGTTGCGGACGGTGACTTGTGTTGCGGACGGTGACTTGTGTTGCGGACGGTGACTTGTGTTGCGGACGGTGACTTGTGTTGCGGACGGTGACTTGTGTTGCGGACGGTGACTTGTGTTGCGGACGGTGACTTGTGTTGCGGACGGTGACTTGTGTTGCGGACGGTGACTTGTGTTGCGGACGGTGACTTGTGTTGCGGACGGTGACTTGTGTTGCGGACGGTGACTTGTGTTGCGGACGGTGACTTGTGTTGCGGACGGTGACTTGTGTTGCGGACGGTGACTTGTGTTGCGGACGGTGACTTGTGTTGCGGACGGTGACTTGTGTTGCGGACGGTGACTTGTGTTGCGGACGGTGACTTGTGTTGCGGACGGTGACTTGTGTTGCGGACGGTGACTTGTGTTGCGGACGGTGACTTGTGTTGCGGACGGTGACTTGTGTTGCGGACGGTGACTTGTGTTGCGGACGGTGACTTGTGTTGCGGACGGTGACTTGTGTTGCGGACGGTGACTTGTGTTGCGGACGGTGACTTGTGTTGCGGACGGTGACTTGTGTTGCGGACGGTGACTTGTGTTGCGGACGGTGACTTGTGTTGCGGACGGTGACTTGTGTTGCGGACGGTGACTTGTGTTGCGGACGGTGACTTGTGTTGCGGACGGTGACTTGTGTTGCGGACGGTGACTTGTGTTGCGGACGGTGACTTGTGTTGCGGACGGTGACTTGTGTTGCGGACGGTGACTTGTGTTGCGGACGGTGACTTGTGTTGCGGACGGTGACTTGTGTTGCGGACGGTGACTTGTGTTGCGGACGGTGACTTGTGTTGCGGACGGTGACTTGTGTTGCGGACGGTGACTTGTGTTGCGGACGGTGACTTGTGTTGCGGACGGTGACTTGTGTTGCGGACGGTGACTTGTGTTGCGGACGGTGACTTGTGTTGCGGACGGTGACTTGTGTTGCGGACGGTGACTTGTGTTGCGGACGGTGACTTGTGTTGCGGACGGTGACTTGTGTTGCGGACGGTGACTTGTGTTGCGGACGGTGACTTGTGTTGCGGACGGTGACTTGTGTTGCGGACGGTGACTTGTGTTGCGGACGGTGACTTGTGTTGCGGACGGTGACTTGTGTTGCGGACGGTGACTTGTGTTGCGGACGGTGACTTGTGTTGCGGACGGTGACGTGTGTTGCGGACGGTGACGTGTGTTGCGGACGGTGACGTGTGTTGCGGACGGTGACTTGTGTTGCGGACGGTGACTTGTGTTGCGGACGGTGACTTGTGTTGCGGACGGTGACTTGTGTTGCGGACGGTGACTTGTGTTGCGGACGGTGACTTGTGTTACCCTCAATGCGGATCTCTGCTATCATGTGGCTCTGGCCTCGGATGAAAACCTTCAGACAGTTGAGATCAGCTCTGATGTGCAAATTCACCACATCCTCAAACTTTGACTTCTTAGAAGCTGAGGAGAGTGGGGTAGAGAGACACTGATGAAAGAGCAGTTCCTTCATCCAAACGTAAAAAAGAGGCTTTGATGTGAAGATGATTTTGTTTGCATCACAATACATCAAACGTCAAGTGGTCCATACAATGGCAGAGAATTTACATTTGGTTTAGCTAGCTACGTATTAGAAGGAGAATACATGGAGGACATGTGTCTACTCAATATCTCTACATGCAACAAATATACAGGAGGTATATCACCTAACCAAATTCTCTTCCACTTTCGACTAACTTGATTCATGAAATAAATTCTAATACATTTCAACAGTGGAAAAGTCTTAGTTCCCGTAACCGGAATGGATTCCATGAAACCGATAATTACATGTTCTTTTTGCCACGGCCGATTCCTCCTTCTCGCCCTCCTCCCCCTCTCCCTCCTCCCCCTCTCCCTCGTCCTCCTCTGGGATTGTGGGCAGCTCCTCCTTGCTAGGCACCGCCTCCTTGGTCGGGGGGAGGAGGCTGTTCAGGAAGTTCATGGCGTTGAGCAAAGCCTCTGTGTGCAGGTGTACATCCAGAGATGAGAAGTTCACCTGAGACAGAGATTTCACGCACACACCACCGTCACAATGAACACACTAACACAACTAAGCAGAGTACTGAGCTCAAATCAACATCACGTTGAAGTTCCAAACGTGGGTTAACACAGTTGTATTGTAAGATCTTACCTTTACTGATTGTTCAGTGTTCTTGTACTGAGACTTGAATTCTGGCCCGTTCTTATCAGCCTGAAAGAGACATTGAAGCTTTTAGACCTGCTCTACTGTTAATCTACATTGGATGATGAATGCATGAAACAGTGTTGACTGTGTGTGTGTGTGTGTGTGTGTGTGTGTGTGTGTGTGTGTGTGTGTGTGTGTGTGTGTGTGTGTGTGTACACCTTGGTGTACTCCAATGTGAGGAGGTCCTCCTCTGTGTTGTCTAGAGTGGTGATCAGGTGCACTTTCTTCTCCTCTGAATCTGGACAAGTATATCAAACCAGAAAATCATATCACACCAAAACCACACAGAGATGTCTGCAGACATGCCACACAACCACCAACAATGAGGAAGCAGCATATCACGTTTATCTCATAATGATGTAGACAATCATTTCTTCACATTCCAAACGCAGCAAGGTGCACAGAGCTATCCTGCTAATGTTCCAAAAATGCAATCGAGGGAAAAACACCATTCAAAAAATACACCAGATGTAAGCGATTTCATGTGACACATATGTTAAAAGTGTGGAAAGAGGGGTGATGTAAAGAAGCAACAACTATAATAGGTTGCTATCAAACATTACTAGATTACTACCTTTGAATGTAGTGGACAACAGAATAGTTCATTTGAAAAACAAATAGAACAGGAGAGAAATGCTGGTTTCAATGGCATAAACAGGCACATTCAAGTGTGGCTAGCTTTTCTGGCGTCTCCCCTAATGTCAGAGCTGGTGTGGAGCAGGCTGTAGCGAAGGCGCATAAGACCCAGATTTTACATTTACGTATTTATGTAAAGTTATGCTAATTATTATTTGAATATTGAAATGTTTAAGATACATTTTCGATAGTCAATTTCTGGATCAGTTAGTTGACAGGCCTACCTTTAAGAAACAACGATTCCCACCCACCCCCTCACCTACCCATATACTCTGAGCACTCTAGGCAGATCTCACGTAGAAAGGTGTTAGATGTCATGTCGAAGGAGCGAATCTTGAGCTCGGTGCCGAGACGCTCGACATCCAGGTGTAACACTGTGACCTCCTGGCCTCTAGACAGACGACACAGCTGAACAGACAGCTAGAAAGCAGAATGAGGGAGTTCAAGTACACACACATACACACGCAGCTTTATTAGCAATCTAAACATCTAAATGAAGTGTTTAAGGACTCTCACACACAGATGTATATTATGTTAAGCATACCTTGTTGATCTCAAACGTCATGAGGAACTCTGTCATGTTCTTCTTGGGATCTTTCTTGACCAGACCTCTCCTCTTGACCGAGTCGGAGCGCTGCAGGGGGCTGGGCATGTTGTCGGGGAAGAACGCACTGTCGCCTATAGGAGAGCTGGGAGCATCGTAGAACAGGTCCTCCTCTGAGCCTGCACATGCACACACGCACACACACACTTAAATGATAATGCCACACTAACGTCTATCATGATCACAGTTGTGTGTATGCGTAAAGTACAGAGATCCATTTGTAATGGGCTGTATGTGTGCATGCATGTCTCTCACCTGATTCCCATATGAGGGAGTTGCGCAGTTCAGCCATGGTTGGTTGCCTGGGGGTTAGCTGAGGGGTGTACGACTGCTTTGGAGCCTGCGGAAGAAAAACAAGCAGAAATTAGACACGAACACACACAACCCAATAGAAATCTATTTACACACAAAACAACAGCCGACATTACAGTCAACCCACAGATAGGCAGAGAGAGAGAGTGTCAACCCACAGACAGGCAGAGAGAGTCAACCCACAGACAGGCAGAGAGAGAGTCAACCCACAGACAGGCAGAGAGAGAGTGAGAGTCAAACCACAGACAGGCAGCGAGAGAGAGAGTCAACCCACAGACAGGCAGAGAGAGAGAGTCAACCCACAGACAGGCAGAGAGAGAGAGAGAGAGAGAGAGAGAGAGAGAGAGAGAGAGAGAAAGCCCACAGACAGGCAGAGAGTGAGAGAGAGAGTAAGCCCACAGACAGCCAGAGAGAGAGAGAGAGAGAGAGAGAGAGAGAGAGAAAAAAAGTAAGCCCACAGACAGGCAGAGAGAGAGAGAGAGTCAACCCACAGACGGGCAGAGAGAAAGAGAGTCAGCCCACAGACAGGCAGAGAGAAAGAGTCTACCCACAGACAGGCAGAGAGAGAGAGAGAGAGTCAACCCACAGACAGGCAGAGAGAGAGAGAGTCAACCCACAGACAGGCAGAGAGAGAGTCAACCCATAGACAGGCAGAGAGAGAGTCAACTCATAGACCGACAGTCAACCTACAGACAGGCAGAGAAAGTCAACCCACAGACAGGCAGAGAGACTCCCAGTAGTTAGTACCTTAGGTGTAGAGTGTGTGTTGGTGCGGCGCGGGGCCGGCCTGCTCTCTGGCAGCGGGATGCTGTTAATCAGCTCCAGCACGGCCCGCACCTTATCATCAGAGATCGTCAGAGACAAGAGAGGCATCTCCCCGAAGAGCTTAAACCTGACACACACACACTTTATTCATATCATTCATCTGACCAGCTTTTTGACAAACACGATTATACATAGTCCAAAAAAGGCATTGCACCCACCCCTCTCTCTCCACCCAAGAACCCACCCACCCACCAACCCCCCCCCCTCCTCCACCCACCCACCCCTCTCTCCACCCCAGAACCAACCCACCCACCCACCAACCCCCTCCGCCTCCACCCACCCACCCCTCTCTCCACCCCAGAACCCACCCACCCACCATCCCCCTCCTCCTCCACCCACCCACCCCTCTCCCCTCCCTCTTACTTGGGCATGCGTGAGTCTGTGACCACCATGGCTCTGCTGAACACCACCTTGACATCAACAGGCTCCAGGATGTGGAGGGCCGATTGCTTCAGTTTACGGGCTTTCCTCCAGTCCCCGTCTAATACACAACACAACAACCACTGGTAAGCCTAATTTAGCTATATTCTACCTAAGTACGCAACGCAAGAACGCAATAAGCTACAGAAAACAACTTCCCTGCGTAGTTGTGTCACATGACACATTTTGGGCAGATAATTGTGTGCATGTGTGTGTACCTGGTTTGCTGTAGAGGAACTGTAGGCTGCTGAGCTTGATGTTGAAGCTGTCGTAGGCTTGGGACATGATGTCCTGTATAGTCCTGCTCCCTACAGAGAGCTGGGGTAGCCCCTTTCTGCTCAGACTAGACACCTGATAACACAATGACATAGAACAGGGATTTTCAAACTTTTCTTCCCAGGGACCGTTGCCCAGGCAATAAAGCCCTTTTTATCTGCTACCCCAGAGTCGGATGAACAGGAACAGCTAGTATGCCAAATGTTCCTGTAGACTTCCAGTTATTGTGCTAACGCTAGTTAGCATTGGCTCGTGAAACTACCTCTAACTTCCTTCATACTGGACATAGAGACATTAAAATGGTTTCCATGATGGTATTCTGTTGCAGCTAGCAATATTCATAAACTAATAATTTTTCACATACAAAACTACCCAAAATAGTTTTTCAAAACAAAGCTAAAATGTATGGACCCCAGTTTGAAAACCCCTGTCATAGCACACCTGGGTGAGGTCCTGTTTATTATGCAGGGTTTGACTGCCCGGGGCTAGAAAACTAAACAGTCAGGCAAGTTGAGTCTGCTCAGTGGTTGCCTTATTGAGCAAGTGAAATTTAGCAACATGATAGGATCAATCACAGTTCTCAAATTTCCGTACATCGTCTCTCACTCAAGTCAGATCAAACCGCTATCTCTACACAATCGCGTGTGCTGTGTCAATTGAAGTGACCTACCTTGAAGTGACCCAGGTCCAATAGCATGAGGTTCTGGGTGGAGTCGTAGAAGCCGGTTTGGGGCACGATCACGTAGGAGGCCATGAGGTTGACGTTCAGATCCAGAACCTTCTGGGTCTCAATCACGTACATCAGCCCTGCAGACAACACCATATAATGGACGGCACACTTCAGCACGTTCTTACATAATATAGGATATGAAAGGGGAGGGAGGGGTGTCTGTCAAAAGGAAATAAGAAGTATGGATTGGAGATTGAGGTCAATGAGGCGTATATCCTGGCTGATTAATCATAAGGTAACCTCACCAACCTCCATGTCCATAGAAAATAAATGAATAGATCTCCATATTTGGACCTGCAGCACATGTCAACAAATCCATCAGTGCTGTGTTTCAGCCCAGGAAAGTGAGTGTGGCCTGTCAGTCAGAGCTAGAGGCGGGGCTCTGACCTGTGGAGGTGCGGTCTCGGAACTGCTCCAGCTTCATGAGAGTGGCGTTGGTCAGCTCGTCTAGCTGGAGGTCATCAGGCGGCAAGAAGAACGCAGACATGCTGTTCACCGTCACCTGCCGGAGGGAGACACAGGTACCCATGTTGTTACACATGCAAACACACACATTTTTGTTCTAACAACTTCACGCCAGATTGAACCGAGGAACAACTGACATAGTCATGTAAACAGGTACACACACACACACACACACACACACTAACAGCGTCATAGATGA
Source organism: Salvelinus fontinalis (assembly GCF_029448725.1). Classification (NCBI taxonomy): domain Eukaryota; kingdom Metazoa; phylum Chordata; class Actinopteri; order Salmoniformes; family Salmonidae; genus Salvelinus; species Salvelinus fontinalis. Next base: position 17,559,235 of record NC_074668.1, read on the forward strand.
TCTCCAGAGGCTGGGACTCGACGTGGAGCCGCTGGTCAGCACTCTCATCCAGAGGGTTGGTCTCAAACAGGATGTCAAGCAGGGGGGTCCCTGTTACCGTGGCAGCCTTCCTCGACGACAGCAGCGTGGGCGCCGGACGATTATTGGCCAGTCCTTTCACCTCAAACAGACTAAGCTGGGCCGACAGCCTGAGGGCAACAACAACATCAGCAGCATCAGAACAGGAGGGAGCAGTAGAAGAGAGAGAAGTCTGGAGAAAGAGAAAGGGGGAGAGATGAGGGAAAAGCAAAGGGAGAGAAAGAGAGAGATACCGACAAACCGAGCATCGCAAAATAGTGTCGTCAGCTGTTCTCAAGTTTGCTCTTGGACTATGGCACGACAACAAAAACCTGGCAACAATATCCCATTGATAAAGCACTACAACAGGGGAGGGGGAAAGTATTTAAACGCAGGGTCTGTTCACAGGTGTACAGAGTTATCGATTATAAATAGATTTTGTAGAACAGATATGATATTCTGTCATGTAAAATTTGACATCATGTCAGCTCTTCATTTCTGCGTGCAACGTTCTGAACGTTTCCCCTCACCGAACACACCCCAGAGTGTGTACTGTGCGTACTTAATGGCTTGTGCTCCGGGCCTCTGGGTCAGCATGGATTTCAGGTCTTCAACTGTGACCTTGAGGATTTCATTCTGATCCTTGTTGTCTTTCATTGAGAAAGACATCCTCTTCATGTGAAAATGTATCTTAATGTCCTCAAACTGCAAAAACAAAATCAGAGAGGGAAAAGAGAGATTGTGAATAGTGTCCTGGGTTATCTTTCTATATCCAAATATCTCTTTTGGAAGACGCCAGGGATTGCTGTACTGCACTACGATGTGTAGGAAATATACAGTAGCCACTCACGTTCTTTGGCAGGTTGTGATTGACAGCTACCTCACTGTAGCCAATGGCGATGTAGAGTTTGGCCTTCTCGGCAGGAGTCATAAGCTCACCAAAAGCTGAGGAGAATAAAGATTTTTTGTAAAAAATGGTATTGTCCATACAATTTGTCTAGCTTCACAAAAACAAACATTAAAACATCCTCCTCATCAGGAGCGCCTTATCATCAAGATAATTTCAAATCAACTTTACAAAAGGGAAGAAAATGCAAAAATGCAATTCCAAGTGCGCAAGTCATAGACATATAGACATAACTGGTCCAAAACCATTATTATCATCATCATCATCATCATCATGAGCACCTTGTCATCAACATGATTCAATACTTGATAATTCCTTGGTTGGGACAGGACAGGGTTAAAGGGAAATGGCAAAAAAAAATTACTTCCTATTCATCATCTTCAGCACCACCCCGACATCAACATGTGAAAATTACACATTTCTATGTTTTGTAGTAAAAAAGATTAAGTGTTTCCAATGACATCATCAACCACTTAGTAGACAATTAATAGGCAATGCCTACTCATAATTGGTTAAAATCACACAATGCGCCCCGATGATGTCATTTTGAAACCAGCTGAATGACACACAGTACACCAGCTGAATGACACACAGTACACCAGCTGAATGACACACAGTACACCAGCTGAATGACACACAGTACACCAGCTGAATGACACACAGTAAACCAGCTGAATGACACACAGTAAACCAGCTGAATGATACACAGTACACCAGCTGAATGACACACAGTAAACCAGCTGAATGACACACAGTACACCAGCTGAATGACACACAGTACACCAGCTGAATGACACACAGTACACCAGCTGAATGACACACAGTAAACCAGCTGAATGACACACAGTAAACCAGCTGAATGACACACAATACACCAGCTGAATGACACACAGTAAACCAGCTGAATGACACACAGTAAACCAGCTGAATGACACACAGTAAACCAGCTGAATGACACACAGTAAACCAGCTGAATGACACACAGTAAACCAGCTGAATGACACACAGTAAACCAGCTGAATGACACACAGTAAACCAGCTGAATGACACACAGTAAACCAGCTGAATGACACACAGTACACCAGCTGAATGACACACAGTAAACCAGCTGAATGACACACAGTACACCAGCTGAATGACACACAGTAAACCAGCTGAATGATTGGCACGTTGGCCTTATGAGAAAAGAGGCAAGGCGACCTGTAGACAACTAAGCATTGGTGCCCTGGTAGCCTACTCGTTTGATCTCATTTATTGCTGATATGTCTGTCTAAATCCAATGACACTCTCCTCTCACGGCGCCCATACATCTCTTTGCAAAGTAACAACTTTGATTTGCTGGCAATTTCTCCCAATAAAATAAATGTTTGGTTGGTTAAGAACGCATTTGCTGATGCGGTCTTCTAAACTCCAACTGTGCTTCACCTGTGTCAGAGGATTCTGAGGAAAGGAGCGACAGCCTCCTGGACAATGGACGTTAAAGGACTAGGCCGAGGAACAACATGCACAGTGGATTGACAGGAATTCTCCACCTCAATATCAGTATGGGGTCTTTTCAAGCGCCTTGTTTTGCCATTGTCGATTTTTGTAGCTAGGTTTGTACTTGGTAGGCCTACAACGGCATTTAGCTAGCCAAGGCCTACTTCAAGCTTGCAAGCCAAAAAGATTGCAGCTGTGGCAGGATGCTGGCACTAACAGACATTCTGCGTTTATTTATTAGTCAAAGTGAGACCCTGTATCAAACTGGGTATGTGGGCAGTCTCACCTCCAGTTTTGACCTCCTTGGACTTGGCGCCGTCATCTCCTGACCAGCCAGACCACATCCAGCCCAACCAGCCCTGAGATTCCTCCTCCACCTTCACCCCCGGACGAAAGATACGCAGACCCGCCTTGCTCGCCTGGAACAACCAACCAATGCTGGTCACATTCTACACATAACACCTCAGCCACAACCACTAGCTGGAACCACTGTTAGTTAGACTGTGACCACGTGTTGCACTGGTGGTTACGCTATAGCAGTGTGACTAAGTAGGGTTATTTCAGTCATGCTTTACTGCCATTTTGAACAAATGAGTTAGTTGACGGACAGACAGGCTAAACACATTACAGTAGATGCAGAGAAGAGAGGTAGTTAGCTATGAATAATTCAACAGATAGCTCAATTACCTCCATCTCAGCTTGCTGCCTGGCCAGCGTGATGTTAAAAATATCCAGAGTCCGCTCAGTCTCCTGGGCACATGGAGGGAAAGATGGATCTATTAAAACAGTTCCCGGGCCGTTATGGGAATCCATAAATTATTACTTCATCAATGACTTAATGTCCATCAATCAATGCAGCAGAGTAGAGAAGAAGACTGGGGTTGCAACTCTGAAAGCGAGGGAGGAGCAGGCCCTTCTCAATCTCCACCACACCTGGGTTCAAAGAGCATTTTGTTTTCTTTTAAATACTTTGAGCGCCTGATTGAGTCAGCCCGAAGTGCCAGATGGGCAAGGCTTGAACTTTAGGGAGTATTCCATTGGTCAAATTACAGCCAGGCAAGCTCAATCAAGCACTGCTCAAGTTTTGGAAACAAAACAAATACTATTTGAATGCAGGTCTGGGTTCCGCTCCTTAGGGAACGCAACGGAAAATGTTTCAAAACCTTTTGGAATGGAACATTTTCATGTGTGCTTCTTATTGGACAAGTACAGGAAGTCCCTTCCTGTTTGTCAGTTTTCTTCCATTTGGTGCCTAATGAACATGACCCTGATCTCCACACACCTCCAATTCCCTGAGCAGCTTCTCAGTGGGCTTCTTGTTGGTGATCTTGGACTTGTAGAGCGCTCTGTAACACTTGACTGTCTGCCGGTGGCGGTGGATGCGCTGCCACGACCACATGTGCAGCCGTGGCTTCACGTCCACCTCCATGATGCCCGTAATCACATACTGCCACCTAGATGAAAACACAAGCAGAGTGAGTCACAATGGGCCTAGTCTGTGTACATCACTGTAACTCAATTGATTGGAAAAATGTGTCTAATAATCTTATACTGGGTGGCATGCAACATGACACAATTATCATCCACTGCCTAAACATGAACAATAACCACAATTGTCATCAATACATCAAGGGCAAAGGCTTTAAGTATTTTTTTGTATAAGAAACAAAAGAGTGAGTGTTGACCATATGTAGGCGTTGGTGTGCACGTGGAATTGCGGCCGGTATTTCCTGTACGGCAGGTTGCGTGACATCATATCCACCGAGCCCAGGAGCTCCAGAATGCTGATATACTGCAGAGCGGGAAAGGGTCAGAGTTCAGGGGTCAACGAAGAAGACTGAGAGGGAAATAATAAACACGATTTTATATTGGTAAAAATACTGTAACATCTCAAATAGACAGGATAGCAAAATTGTGGAAATCGCATGCATCAGTGTCCTTCACTGTCGTTAAATAATAGCCACCCTCCTTATTATGCACATTGTTGAAGTCACAATGCAGATTCTAATGAGTTTTACAGTATTTTCTGGGCAAATGTGCTCTTTTGCTCGAAGAAAATGTAGCCCTTTCTCGCCCTCTCTTTCATGGCCTCTCTCCCATCTCACCTGTGGCCTGTTCAGATCCACGGCCACCTCTCTCAGATTGACTACCAAGTCTATCTTGGGTGAAGAGAAGTTTACGTCTGACCGGGGGTTCATGCTCAGCTTCGCATTGGCTGTTATCGGACGAAAAACTGCCAGCATTGAACAGGAAAATTAGGTTAATAAGGATATGATACCGAAATAAACAACAATTCAACAGTGGGTTTAAATAATGAGAAAAATTATTAAATTACAATACACTCAAATGACTGATTTGATTCCCTGTATCAGGTGGATGGCAACATGAATACCAAGACTGATCCAGACTATGTCACACCCCTATATCGACTAGGCAACACTCACTGAAATCGTGTTTCATGGGGGTGGAACTGTAGATATCCATGCTGTTCTGGAGGCATCGCTGTGGAAACGACAGACAGGAAGAGACACTTAATTAGACATCATAGATAGACATCACTCTCACTTAAGAGACTCACCGCTCAGCAACGGTGCTGATTGATGACACGGTCACTCACCAGGGCCTCGTCTGGCATGTGATTGGAGTACAGCATTGAGTTCACGTTCCAGTAGGCAAAGAGATTGTCCAACTGGACAAGCTGAGGAGAGGAAAAAGCACAACAGAAAACAGCTTAGAACGCTGTTGACAGTATAATAGTGTCATAATGTATGTAAAACTCATCTACAGAATAACCATTGCTGTAAAGAATACTCTACCTTGAAAAACAGCTTGGCTTTCTCATTCAGAAGACAAGGTTTCCAGTTCTCATCTGCTGTCTGTGGGGTAACACAGTTTTGGGGTTGAGAAGTTACGTGATACTGTTTCAGCGTCAGACCACAAATAGACCATAACTCTGACCACAACCATAACAAAACCAAAGCATGGATTGCTATCATACCTTGTCCATAGACTGCTTACAGGGTAAGGAAACCAATATCACATTTTGTATTTTGGGTGAACTATTCCTTTAACCACGACATCACATATCCCATATCCAGACGTTAACTAAATCGAACCGTTGCAATTTAGATTGTACAACATCCACAATGAATGACAGATTTCATGAGAAGGCGACACACACATTACCTGAAGGCTGAGGTTCTGTAGAGACATTCCAAATGATAATGGGCGTTTGGGATTGGTGACCTGAGAAAGAGAAGAGAGAAAGAGACGAGAGGAGAAAGAAACTTACAGTAATGCAACACAGTAGTAATATACATAGTTCTAGTACTGTAGTACTAGTGTAGTACTACTGTAGTACACTAGGCGGAATACTCACGTCATCCTCATAGCGGATATGGATGTTGGAGATCTTCACCTGAAGGTTCTTGATCACCTGTGTCACCAGTTTCTCCACAAAGGTGTCTTGTTTCTCAAGTGCGGGGTTTTCTGTGACACCAATGAACATGATATAAGAACACATGCATTAAAGTCACAGTCCTGAGTCTGTGTTTTAACCCAAAGGCAGCCCCGCCAAGGGGTGAGTGTGGGGAAATGTAAACACTGATTGACAGCCTGAGATGCACATGACGGTTTTAAACATTTTGAAGCTATACATTACTTACAAAGACTCAAAATGTATAATATTGTAACTAACTGCCAAAACAGACAGACACATGAACTCTGACCTTGTTCCGCTGCTTTCTGTTTGGTCTCTTCGATCCTCTGCAGCTCCCTCTGACGAGCCTCCTGAAGCTGTTTCTCCTCCTTCTCTGCATCATACTTTATACCTAAAACATGCAAAGACATAGGCTACCCATTAACAAAAGCAAAGACACGTGCACACACACACACACACACTACAGCTAGGGTTCATGCATATCGGTGATAAGGTCAGGTTCTCACTGGCTGTGGGCACGATGAGCAGGTAAACTCCATCCAGTGTAGCTTCCACTGACTGGGTGTACAGATTCTTCCATGGAATCTTCAGCTCCAAGCGTCCTGACAGAACCACACACACAAACACACACACACACACACAGCAGAGTGAGAGAACAAATAGAAAGAGGTTGAAGAGTGAGAAAGAGGGAGTAGGAGGAAGGCACTATTGTAAATGTCATAGGGTTACGGTAGGTGTTGTGTTGAGAGTCATCGTACAAATCTTACCTATATGTCCGGCTCTTACTTTAAAAGGAATGTCAAGTTGACTCTGAAACAAGAACAAAAATATTCAGCACGATACAATGTCAATGTACCTACATAATTAACAACTGATACGTTTAGCAGGAGGCCTAGCCATTCATGTAAAACCTACCAAGGCATTTTCCTTTATTTCAAGATTTCTGAGCACAGCATCACCTAGGGGGGGAAAAGCATATTGGTTTAAAAGGACTCAAGAAGCACTGCTACATGAATATACAGCGCTAATAGATACATCGTACCATGAGGTTGGAAACATATAGGGCTGAGCCTAAGCTGAGAAATAACTTTGCCTCATTTCACTAAACAAATATTGGCAAGCGGCACCTTATGTTATCATGTGCTCTGTCTGTTGGCAAGTTGTCAGGCCTTGGACTTACAACTCCAAGTATCATATCTTTCTGGTTGTGCAACTTTTAGGTGCAATGACTGCAACCAAATGCTTCCTGTAGTTGTTGATCAGTCTCTCACATCGCTGTGGAGGAATTGTGGCCCACTCTTCCATGCTGAACTGCTTAAACTTCCTGTAGTTTTGGATCAGTCTCTCACATCGCTGTGGAGGAATTTTGGCCCACTCTTACATGCCGAACTGCTTAAACTTCCTGTAGTTGTTGATCAGTCTCTCACATCGCTGTGGAGGAATTTTGGCCCACTCTTACATGCCGAACTGCTTAAACTTCCTGTAGTTGTTGATCAGTCTCTCACATCGCTGTGGAGGAATTTTGGCCCACTCTTACATGCCGAACTGCTTAAACTTCCTGTAGTTGTTGATCAGTCTCTCACATCGCTGTGGAGGAATTTTGGCCCACTCTTACATGCCGAACTGCTTAAACTTCCTGTAGTTGTTGATCAGTCTCTCACATCGCTGTGGAGGAATTTTGGACCACTCTTCATGCAGAAATACAACATTTGTGGGTTTTCAAGCATGAACTGCTAATTTCAAGTCCTGCCACATCATCTCAATTGGGATTAGACCATTCCAAAATTGACTAGACCATTCCAAAATTTCAAATGTTTTGCTTTTTAGCCATTTTCATGTAGACTTGATTGTGTGTTTTGGATCATTGTCTTGCTGCATGACCCAGCTGCGCTTCAGCTTCAGCTCACAGACGGATGATCTGACAATCTCCTGTAGAATTCTCTGATATGCTTGACCGTTGGTATGAGGATCTTACTGTGGAATGCTTTGTTTGGTTTTCGCCAGGCATAATGGGACCCATGATGTGATGTACAAAATGTACATCCCAACCTGGATGATTATTAAGACTCTTGGAAGAATGTTCTATGGACAGATGATTCAAAAGTCTAACTTCTTGGACGACATGCCTGGCGAAAACCAAAAGCTGCCTTCCACAGTAAGAACCTCATACCAATGGTAAAGCATGGTGGTGGTAGTGTGATGGTTTGGGGATGCTTTGCTGCCTTAAGACCTGGACCACTTGCCTTAAAAGAAGGAACCATGAATTCTACAGGAGAATGTCAGGCCATCCGTTGAAGCACAACTGAAGCACAGCTGGGTCATGCAGCAAGACAATGATCCAAAACACACAATCAAGTCTACATAAAAATGGCTTAAAATCAAAACATTTGAAATTTTGGAATGGCCCAGTCAAAGTCCATACCTAATCCCAATTGATATGTTGTGGCAGGACTTGAAATGCACAGTTCATGCATGAAAACCCACAAATGTCACTGAGTTAAAGCAGTCCTGCATGGAAGAGTGGGCCAAAATTCCTCCACAGCGACAAGAGAGACTGATCAACAACTACAGGAAGTGTTTGGAAGCTACTTGTTCACTCAGATAATATTAGGTTTTGGTTGAAGAGCTGATAACATTCAATATAAAAAATATGCAAAATTGGGCACGTGTCAAATGTTTGCAGACGGGAGAAGTATGATTGTGAATAATCTGTGAATGGAAAATGTTGCAACTGTGGTGGGGATCATACTCCGAACTGCCTTGAGTGCCCTGTTAGGGTTTAGGAGGTCGAGGTGTCAAAGATCAGGGCTGCGTACGATTCTCCTATGTGTTGGTCGGTGAAGATAGTCGGAGGCAACAGTGTTGAAGATATGGTGGTGGATGCATTGCAACCAGTTGCTTGTGTTTTAAGTCAATCAAGTGATCTGGATACACTCACTGTGAAGAAGGTGGATTTTGTGGCATTTATAGCCACAGTGATTAATTGTACAGCACAAGTGTCTAAGAAGTCCAAGAAGCTGGATATCATATCTGCAGCCGAGAAGTTTTTGGGGCTCCAAGACTTCACGGCAGAAGCACTACAAGGACTATTGTCCTAAGAAATGTCCAGCCCTCACAGGAGGCTTCTGAGCCTGTATTGGGACCTGATTAGAATGAGGTTTTTACAGAAAAGCAGGTAGATTTTATTTTATTTATTTATTGATAGTTTGTCTATTTATTTTTACTCTAATGTTTTCCTTTTTGGGATCCTTATTATCCACCCGCACAGTAAGTGGCAGAATGCACTTCTAATTGTTGCGAACGCCATTATACCATAGAAGAAGACAAATAATAAGAAACGGGCGTGACCACACCTGGACTCCAGCCAAACAAAAAACGTTGGCTTTTGGGGGGGTAGGGCTTGCGAGCAAACCTGTGAAGATGGCTACCTGGGCTAGTTGACTGATGTAGACTAGCAAACGTAGCTACTTGGTTAGCAAATAAAACCCCATAATAGCTAACCAGTTGCCTACAAAACCTTAACAAGCAAGCATAGTAGCAAAACTTGCCCTCAGGAAACCAGCCTTGTCTTACTCTGGGAAACACTCTTTTCACGGCACTTCGATACTAGTACCGAAGTGACTTTTTCGTAGTAGGTTAGGAAATGGACCAGGGCTATCGAAAATCACTTCGTTTTTAAGTGCCGTGAAAATAGTGTGCCCGTTGTCTTGTAAACCATAAAACACTTAATCGTCAAAGTAACGTTACCTCCCCAAATCCCGAGCTTGAGTTGTGAGGTGTCAAGGTTCACAACGTAGTCCCCCAGAAACCTGTTTAGGACATCTACCACCACGCTTTCGAAGACCATGTTGCTGTGTCGTTCACCTCTCGGTCACCATGTTCAGTTGTTTACATTAAGTTTCTCTTGACTAGCTAGCTACCTGTCGCGCCTAGTCCTGTTTCTCAAGCATTTGGTTGCGTCAGTAGAGTAGTGGTGGGGAGTCGATTCCAAAATAATCGATTCCTTGCCCGTCGACTCTCATTTCTGGTTGTCAAACTTCGATTCCACTATGAATCGACTCCTAAGGTTCAGTATTTTTGCATCGGAGGAAACTATTTGTCGTCGCCTACTTCGAGAACAAACTCTCGCATCGTTCAGAGCTATGGGGGTGCAATACACCGCGAAGAAAGAGAGGGAGAGACGGCAGAGGCACAGCCAGGCATAGACATGTCGATCACCAGGCAGAAAGTCAGAACCGTGCATCGGTAATCAAAATATATAGCGTTGGCTATCGCAATGGTGTATTTTAAAATGGAAGAGCAGGAGAGGGAGGATGTGGCCAGGCAGACACTGTCGGAATAGGCGCATAAACTATATTATAATCTGTATCTCGCTATGTCTTGTCTATCAGTGCCGTGTAAATACCCCTAAAGTATATTAAAGTATATATTAAGCTACCAATGAGTATGATTAAACTATTCGTCATAGTGCCAGTGAATTGAAATTAAACATCGTCAAATGCATGTTTAATTAGGCCTAAACGTGCAATAAAAAGTATTGTGCTTTTAGTTTATTTAACGAAACCCTGGCTGGCTGTTGATGTCCTGTGGGCGGCAGGTAGCCTAGAGCGTTGGGCCAGTAACCGAAAGGTTGTTGGATCGAATCCCCGAGCTGACAAGGTACAAATATGTCGTTCTGCTCCTTAGCAAGGCAGTTAACCCACTGTTCCCCGAGCGCCGTGGATGTCGATTATGGCAGCCCCGCACCTCTCTGATTCAGAGGGGTTGGGTTAAATGCGGAAGACACATTTCAGTTGAATGCATTCAGTAATAGAACTAGGTTTGAATTTGATGATGAATTTGATCAACCAGACAATTATTGAATCAGATGCCCTAGATTAAGGTTGGAGTGAATTTAAATGATGGTAGCGCTCCACCTTGAGAGGAACCAATGGGATAATCGAGGTGGGGCACATGGAGGAATGCCCACACACAGGGACGCCCCAAATTGCGGGCTGCAGTTGCACACTATTGGCATTTTCTTTTCTATATGCCATAGACTATGGCGACTCATATTGTTGGAGTCGAAAGTAGTCGACTCCTGTGGTTAGAGTTGAAAGAGGCGACTCTTGCTCGACTCAAAAACACGCTGAAACGGAAGCGAACACGCCACCTCATTACAGTCCTACTAGGAAGACTACATTTGCGTTCTAGAGGACTGACATGAGCATGCCCATTTAGTCATCAATTTAGCCTATAAAATGCCTATTTTGTTTGAATATAGAAGGTAATGTGTAGGAACTAGAATATTGCAGTAATCTTTATGCTGTGTGCAGCCTTGACGGATCACATGGGATGATGCTGGCACTGTTGATACACCTATTCTTTGCAATGTTATAGCCCTATTCGGACGGGTATTACTAGAGACGTTGGTTTTGTAATGATAATCCAAGCATGTGCGTTATTCCAGAGGAGGAGTCACACAGGATTATTTTTTTCCAAACTGCCCCCTTTGATTCAAATGTTTTATTTATATAATTGACTCATGATGGAAGCCTGCAGTTTGTTATAGGCGTGAAGATATTTCATGCTTGGCTGCCAAATGTATAGATGTCCCCATAATATTTAAATTGATCAAGTGTAATCAAAATCGTTATTTTAGTGATCCATGGTAGACCTACTTCCTAATAACAATGCCACCCATCCTGCTGATTTGAGCTGCTGAACCATATTTGCACTTGAGATGCGTTTAAGTGAATTTACCATTTCCAAAAAAGTTTAGCGGGGATGTCCTGCTTTGACAGAGCTCTCAAGCAGTGTTGCACATTTGCTGTTTTCTCGCGAATTGGGCTACTTTGAAGACGATGTCGCTCGTGAAAATGTATTGGTTACGTTTTTGGGGGCTATTAGTAAATTGCACTGCGGCCGCCATGGCATTTCTCTTAACAAGTATATATATATATATTCACTGTGACCTGTTGCTTACTGTCTGGCAGAGGCAGGTTGTTGCTGAGGGAGTGAGTGTTGTGGAGGGACGGAGGGGTGTGTGTTGAGAGAGCACTACAGCTATTGGCCGAGAGAAGAAGGAGCAGCGCACGTCCTAACAACTTTTTACCAGTTGTACATAGGCTATTTAGATTGTCGTTTGTATACTGTTTTTTATGCAATAAAATAAATAAATAATAAATACATTTAGATGGTCGTTATGGAGACACCTATTTCCAACCCTTTTTCGTAAGCACATTATTTTACCCCCTCAGCGGGTTAATATGACCCACAATTCAATGCAAACTATAGTCACATGTCAAACTCTGATGGCCGCGAAGTGTCAAATTCAATCAACAAGGCTGCATTTTCGGCATGTTAGAAAAAAAGTACGAAGCTAGCTTGCTAAAAAAAAATATATATATATATACATTGATTTTAGCGTTGGCAAATTGGCTTAGATTCGTAGTGAGGAGCCAATAAAACGTTGCTAGATTCATAAATATATTTTTTGCAATTCTGAAATGTATTGGAATAAATTACCAAACTATAAAACTAGCTAGTCAGCTATGGGTATCTGTAGCTAGCTACCTGACAGGAGTGCTAGCTAAATACGTTAGCTTACTAGGTAATAACTTTAGGTTGGTTGTTTTTAAGCTCAACTTCAAGATTTCAACCAAGGACGTTGCCTCTCCGATCATCACTCCCCTTTCTTGGGCAAGGGACATTTAACGTACACTCGGATGTGACGACGTAAAACGTCATTCAAGGGCTATGGTTTATGGCCGACGGCTGTCTACTTTTAGTTTGAAACGCTGCCTAGAACTGATACATCAAGAAATAATGGAGTCAAAGCAGTAGCGGTTCTAGCTTGTATGGCTCCCTTCAGCGCCCCCGCCAACAAAAAAAACTATAAAGTTTATTCAGACATTTGGAACAACACAAATATATAATCATAACATTTAAAACTATGTAAATATAAAAATATATACAAAAATAAGACTCATAAATATCAAAAAGAAGTAACAAAGACAAATAGAAACAAATTTGTGTTGATTTGGCTCTCGAGCGTCAATACATTACCCATCCCCCAATACTGTCAACCACTAAACCAATTCACCTTGGTGGTGTGCAGACTGGTTTTATATTATTCTTAACGATTTTGTTTATAATAGCAATAAGCCACCTCGGGTGGTTTCTGGTATATGATCAATATACCACAGCTAAGGGCTGTGTCCAGGCACTCCGCGTTGCATTGTGCATAAGAACAGCCCTTAACGTGGTATATTAGCCATATACCCCACCTCCTTGGGCCTTATTGCTCAATTATAAACCATGTTCAAGCCCTGAATGCCGATTGGCTGAAAGCCGTAGTATATCACACCATATACAATGGGTATGACATTACATTTTTTTTTACTGTTCTAATTACATTGGTAACCAGTTTATAAAAGCAATAATGCACTTTGGGTGTTTGTGATATATGGCCAATATACAGCCAATATAGCGGCTGTATCCAGGCACTCCGTGTTGCGTCATGCTTAAGAGCAGCCCTTAGCTGTGGTATATTGGCCATATACCATACCCCCTTGTGCCTTATTGCTTAATCATAGCAGTCAAACAAGATCCATTGATGGAAAATTATATGGCAAGTTTATCAAGGGCAAATTATCTTTTCTCTTGCGACATATTCAAATTCCTTTATTACATCATGTCATAGTTCGCAATAATTATTATTTTAAGAAAAAACAAATTTTGCTTATAACGTCGTAACAAGTTACTACGATATTCCTTTTTAATTGGCTCGATAAAATTATGGAAAAATATTTTATTGTATAAATATGGAAACTCCTCTCTTGCTGTGACATTTTTATCAATTTGTCATATGTTTCAGTTCTTTTGGGTGGGTTTTGAGTGGTCATTGTCTGGAAATTTTTGCGAATCCTGGCAACCCTGCCCTGGAACATGACATCTTCATGCTTGTGTGACACTTTTGAATGGGTCACACGGTTTTTATCTGATATAAAGGTTTTTTATCTCTCAAAGTTGCCAGGGATGTCAAATGTCCTACTTATATCAGTACACTCGTAACTTCTATTCGATATTTACTAAATGAGCCACACATAGCAAATACGCCAAAATAAGCATACAAAACTCTTCACATCGCAGTTGCTAGCTGTGCCACTAGAGATCGTGGTTAGAGTCGGCCGCAACCGGGAGACCCATGGGGCGACGCACAATTGGCAAAGCGGAATCCGGGTTAGGGGAGGGTTTGGCCAGCAGGGATGTCCTTGTCCCATTGCGCTCTAGCGACTCCTGTGGCAGGCCGGGCGTATGCACGCTGACACGGTCGCCAGGTGTAGGGTGTTTCCTCTGACACATTGGTGTGGCTGGCTTCCGGGTTAAGTGTGTATTGTGTCAAGAAAGCAGTGCAGCTTGGTTGGGTCGTGTTTCGGAGGACGCATGGCTCTCGATCTTCGCCTCTCTTGAGTCCATACGGGAGTTTCAGATATGAGACAAGACTGTAACTACCAATGGGATACCATGAAATTGGGGAGAAAAAAGGGTAAAAGTAAAATAAATGTGCCTCGAACCCAGGGGCGCAACTTTCACTGTGGATGGGGAGGTGAGGCATGATCCCCCCCACATTCTAATACTTAATTTGTGTCCCGCCCAGTTTTATAATCGCACTGTGATACAAAGGCGGCACCAATGTGCTTTAAGACCATGCGGACGCCTCAGCGCTGTTGGGTAGGCTTTTGGCAGTTTCAGTCGGCTGGATTTAGGACCACAAGGACACCACAGAGCAGGTGGACAGGCTGTGTGAAAGCAAAGCTATTATTATAGGACCTGCATGGTGCTGCTGTCTGCAGATGCGGTAGCTGTGTGTTGCGCTTTTTCTCCGGGTTGTAAAAGAAAGAAGAGCAGAAACTGGCTACTCTTTATTTGACTGATGGCAAGGAAACAGCTGTTTGACTTAACAGAAAAAAAAGTATTTATTCCCAGTGCTAAGCTAGTAGTGTAACTGACATGTAACGTTAGCTAATGTTTCATCCCCCTCTCGAATTGTGTTCTGTCTGAAGAGAATGAACTAGCTAGCTAGTAGCTACCACAGCCATTTCAGCTCTAGCCTCTAGCTATCTGTCAAGTAGCAGCATCAAACAGCTGTTGTGTGTTTTGTCCTATTTCACAGAAGTAAATTAACTTGACTAGTTTTGGCAAGTTGATGTACCATTAGAGCTAGCCAAAAGTTGACTAACGTTAGCTAAAAAGCTAGTTCACTAACTTTAGCTATTATTTTTGCCTCAATCACACTACATCTGAATCAAATGATGAGAAGCTATTGATGATGATGAATGGATACAGATATGTTTGAATGCCCAGTCATGTTCATATAATCTCAGACATAAATTACTGTAGTTTAAGACCATCCATAAAACATACTATATGCCAGTGAAACTGAATAAAACTGAATATCATGCACTCAGAAATGTAATTCCTCTGCTGGAGGTGTAAAACACAAAAGGGGACATATTTGTATATGGTATGATCTTGCTTGTGAAGGCTGGCTGGATTCTGCCAAAGAGTATGTTCTTTTGTCTCAGCATTGTCAGATACAGATTCTCCTTTCTCCCTGTTTTTGTTTGCTTGGAAATGTTGATATTGGAGACTTATCAGAGGAAACTGTGTAACCTAGCATTTATAGCGGTGTCACGCCCTGACCTTAGAGATCCTTTAAATTCTCTATTTGGTAGGTCAGGGTGTGACTAGGGTGGGAAATCTATGTTTATATTTCTTTGTTGGCCGAGTATGGTTCCCAATCAGAGGCAGCTGTCTATCGTTGTCTCTGATTGGGGATCATACTTAGGCAGCCTGTTTTCCCCCCTAGTTTGTGGGATCTTGTCTTTGTTTGTTGCATGGGTTTCACTCCTTGTTACGAATCCCGCCGAGGATGGTGCCTCTTCCCGTTCGGGCGGTGCTCGGCGCTCGTCGTCTCCGGCCTACTAGCTGCCACCGATCCCCTTTTCTGTTTTCTTTTAGGTTTGTCTAATTGGTTACACCTGTTTTGTGTTTAGGGTTAGGGTGTTATTTAAATCCAGTTGGCCCGCCGACTTTTGTGCGGGCTTGTTATTCTGTTTTTTGTGGTGGTGATTTATATAGTGGATTCTGTCCTAATTTATGTTGGACTGTATTTTTTGATGCGCCCTTTGTTGTGTGGCGTAGCCGTCTCATAGATTATTTCTGGTTGAAATAATAAATTCCACTTGCTCGGAACTACCCTGCTCTCTGCACCTGACTCCTTCATTTCACCATTGGAATTGTGACACTCCTAAGCTTTTCGTTCGTTGAGTTTATTGTTTTTTTTGGTGGAACATTTTAATGAAGAAAAGGTACGCCTACCATGCTGCACATTGGTCTCCTTCCGACGACAAACGTTACAGAAGATCCCACCACCAAAGTACCAAGCAGCGTGGTCAGGAGGACTGGACCTGGGAGGAAATCCTGGATGGAGCAGGACCCTGGACAAGGGCTGGGGAGTATCGCCGTCCAAACGAGGAGATAGAGGCAGTGGAAGCGGAACGGCGACATTACGAGGAGTTAGCTCAACGTAGCAAGCACGAGATGCAGCCCCAAAAATGTTTTCGGGGGGGCACACGGGGAGATTGGTGGAGTCAGGGTTCAGACCTGAGCCAACTCCCAGTGCTTACTGTGGGGAGCGTGTGACTGGTCAGGCACCGTGTTGTGCGGTGATGCGCACTGTGTCCCCAGTGAGAAGCCACAGCCTGGTGCGCTCTTTGCAAGCTCCCCACAGTTGCCGTGCTAGAGTGGGCATTCAGCCAGGATGGATTGTGCCGGCTCAACGCTCATGGCCTCCGGTGCGTCTTATCGGTCCAGGATATCTTGCGCCAGCTCTACGCACGGTATCCCCAGTTCGCCGGCACAGCCCAGTGCGGCCTGTTCCAGCTCCCCGCACTTGCCGGGCTACAGGGGGTATCCAGCCAGGACGAGTTGTGCCAGCTCTGCGCTCCAGACCTCCGGTGCACCTCCACGGTCCAGTGTGTCCTGCACTGGCTATACGCACTATGCCTCCAGTGCGCCTTCATAGCCCAGTGCGTCCCGTGCCAGCTCTCCACCCTCACCGAGCTAAAGTGGGTATCCAGCCAGGACGTGTTGTGGCAGCTCCCCGCACCAGGCTTCCAGTACGTCTCTACAGTCCGGTGAGACCTGTTCCGGCTCCATGTACGAAGCTTCCAGTGATGATCCATGGTCCGAAGCCTCCAGTGATGATCCATGGCCCGGAGCCTGTAGTGGTAATCCATGGCACGAAGCCTCCACTGATGATCCATGGCCCGGAGCCTGTATTGAAGATCCATGGCAAGGAGCCTGCAGCGACGGTCCACCGTCCAGAGCCTCCAGCGACGTTCCCCAGTCCGGAGCCTCCAGAGACGGTCCCCAGTCCGGAGCCTCCAGCGACGGTCCCCAGTCCGGAGCCTCCAGCGACGGTCCCCAGTCCGGAGCCTCCAGCGACGATCCGCAGTTCGGAGCCTCCAGCGGACGATCCGCAGTCCGGAGCCTCCAGCGACGGTCCGCAGTCCGGCGCCTCCAGCGACGATCCGCAGTCCGGAGCCTCCAGCGACGGTCCGCAGTCCGGAGTCTTCAGTGATGAGCTACAGTCCAGAGCCTCCGGCAGGGGGTTCCCAGTCCGGAGCCTCCGGCGACGATCTGCAGTCCGGAGCCTCCAGCGGTGGTTCCCAGTTCAGAGCCTCCGGCGATGATCCATGGTCCGGTTCCTCCGGCAACGATTCACGGTCCGGAGTCTCCGGCAACAATCCCCGGTCCGGTTCCACAGAAGCGGCGGGATCAGCGTAGGGAGCGGGGGCTACGTCCCGAACAGGAGCCACCACCGAGGGTAGATGCCCACCCGGACCCTCCCCTAAAGGTTCAGGTTTGCGGCCGGGAGTCCGCACCTTTGGGGGCGGGGGGGTACTGTCACGCTCTGAACTTAGAGATCCTTTAAATTCTCTATTTGGTAGGTCAGGGTGTGACTAGAGTGAGAAATCTATGTTTATATTTCTTTGTTGGCCGAGTATGGTTACCAATCAGAGGCAGCTGTCTATCGTTGTCTCTGATTTGGGATCATACTTAGGCAGCCTGTTTTCCACCCTAGTTTGTGGGATCTTGTCTTTGTTTGTTGCATGGGTTGCACTCCTAAGCTTTTCGTTCGTTGAGTTGTTTATTGTTTTTTTTTGTGGAACATTTTAATAAAGAAAATGTACACCTACCACGCTGCACCTTGGTCTTCATTTAACGACAGACGTAACAAGCGGCTAAGAAATGCGTTGCTATTAATTGGAAGGTTGGTTATCCTCCCACAATGCTACAATGGATGGCAGAAATGTCAAATTATGCATCACTAGATTTCATTTATTAGAAGATTAAGGGTATACAGTGCAACCTTCACAAGGTCTGGGTGCCTTATATGGAATACTCTATTACAAAAGGGGTCTGTATTGAAAACATTAGATTTTTTTTAGTTGAGCAGTCGCAAATAGATAATTTTTTTCATGGCACACGAGACACCTTTCAGATTTGTGCCTGTCTCAGTGGACTAATCCGTTGTGGAGGCACAGGTATGCAATGGTCCATGTGGCTCAGATGCACCAGGCACATCCCTCTCTAGAATGCACTCTCTCCCGACATTTAATGGGTATTCATTGTTTCATAACTTAATTGTTTGTATTGTTTGCTGTGTCTATCAATTCCCCATGAATATATCACCAGTAGTAGCCTACATTTACCATTAATTCCCATAATTTCTAATCTGCAATGTTTGTTTGATTATGGTAATTCCTGTTAATGCATTGAATATCTTATTATTACTGTCATTTACTGTTCTCCTTGGCAGAGTGGATATGTGTTTTGCAGAACTCACAACCTATGCTACACTTGTGAGAAACAAGTTTTTGTTTATTTCATTCCATTTACGAGTTTTGTCAATTTATTAATGATCTTTTGTTTGAAACGCTCCTGTCAATGTTGACTAAGGACGTGCACCTGATTACGCATATAGAAGTAGGACTAGTCTACCTGGCCTGCGCACAAATGTAGGGCTATAAATGGGCCAATTTTAGGTATTTCTGATTGTCTGAACTCGCCACCACTAATGAGCTGTGGAGCTTTTTAAAGTCATTTTTCTTCACTTCAAAAAGCAAGTAAACAAAGTCTGTATTTAGAATCAATTGAGAATGACAATAGTTCCCCAAAGTTTTAAAAAAATATTTCCAGCTCTTTTCCTTTCGATAACCACTCGGCATGAAAGTGAAAAATGTAATGCTCTGATCCAGTGTAAACGTCATAAAATACCTGATTACTTTTTATCCCTTGCACAAATAGCCTACAGCTGTGTCTGTCCTATGTGTTCTCACTGGCGTGGGAAACTGAGGACCAAGAATCTTTTATACAATTACCAGCAACTTCAGGAGCTTAATTCTGCGAAGGTCAACAGCGGGAGAATTAGGGTCAGGAAGAGTTTTTTTCTTCTGGTTTGTTTATCTTGATCTCTAGCTTCCCCCTGAGTCATTTGTGCGTCTCCATTATTTAATCAAACAGCCTGCTTAAAGCATCAGACAAGTTCAGTACATGTAGTTGAGTTGATTAAAACACTTAGGGTGTGTCTATATACAGTGGGGCAAAAAAGTATTTAGTCAGCCACCAATTGTACAAGTTCTCCCACTGAAAAAGATGAGGCCTGTAATTTTCATCATCATTCATCAACACTTCAACTATGACAGAAAAAAATCCAGAAAATCACATTGTAGGATTTTTAATGAATTTATTTGCAAATTATGGTGGAAAATAAGTATTTGGTCAATAACAAACGTTTATCTCAATACTTTGTTATATACCCTTTGTTGGCAATGACAGAGGTCAAACGTTTTCTGTAAGTCTTCACAAGGTTTTCACACACTGTTGCTGGTATTTTGGCCCATTCCTCCAAGCAGATCTCCTCTAGAGCAGTGATGTTTTGGGGCTGTTGCTGGGCAACACAGACTTTCAACTCCCTCCAAAGATTTTCTATGGGGTTGAGATCTGGAGACTGGCTAGGCCACTCCAGGACCTTGAAATGCTTCTAACGAAGCCACTCCTTCGTTGCCCGGGCGGTGTGTTTGGGATCATTGTCATGCTGAAAGACCCAGCCACGTTTCATCTTCAATGCCCTTGCTGATAGTAGGCTTTGTTACTTTGGTCCCAGCTCTCTGTAGGTCATTCACTAGGTCCCCCCGTGTGGTTCTGGGATTTTTGCTCACCGTTCTTGTGATCATTTTGACCCCACGGGGTGAGATCTTGCGTGGGGCCCCAGATCGAGGGAGATTATCAGTGGTCTTGTATGTCTTCCATTTCCTAATAATTGCTCCCACAGTTGATTTCTTCAAACCAAGCTGCTTACCTATTGCAGATTCAGTCTTCCCAGCCTGGTGCAGGGCTACAATTTTGTTTCTGGTGTCCTTTGACAGCTCTTTGGTCTGGCCATAGTGGAGTTTGGAATGTGACTGTTTGAGGTTGTGGACAGGTGTCTTTTATACTGATAACAAGTTCAAACAGGTGCCATTAATACAGGTAACGAGTGGAGGACAGAGGAGCCTCTTAAAGAAGAAGTTACAGGTCTGTGAGAGCCAGAAATCTTGCTTGTTTGTAGGTGACCAAATACTTATTTTCCACCATAATTTGCAAATAAATTCATTAAAAATCCTACAATGTGATTTTCTGGATTTTTTTTTTTTCTCATTTTGTCTGTCATAGTTGAAGTGTACCTATGATGAAAATTACAGGCCTCTCTCATCTTTTTAAGTGGGAGAACTTGCACAATTGGTGGCTGACTAAATACTTTTTTGCCCCACTGTATGTAAAAATACACTTTAAATAATTTAGACCAATCGATTGGTCAAAAGAAAAGACTACTCTTGGTTGACCAAGATTTTTTTTAGGCAGGGATGTCCTTCTTGTCCTTGTTGGGGACAGCTCTATTATAAATGCAGGAAATTAGCTTTAGATGCCCAGGTTATGTTCCCCCCGATTCTAAAACCAAAGTTGTGCCCCTCCTCGAACCTGTTACTTTGAATAGATGTTACATATCTCTGCTGTCTTCCTACTTATCCACTGATGGGCCGTGCTGGGACACTAATCTAAACACATTTCTGCATTTAAAAATAAAAGGTTTCTGGAGGAACCGTCAGCATAATTTAAGATAAAGAAATGTACCTTGAGGTTCCTGTAGGATCCTTTAGGATAATATAAGGTTAAAAAAGAACCTTAAGGTTAATTTAAGAACCTATACTTTGCCACTCGTTCATTTTTTATAACTTTTATAGACTTAAAAGGTGCTTTAAAGAACCCTTTTTAAAAGAGGGATTCATTTTGGAACTAGCAGTGCGCCCATGAGTAAAGGGCGCTTGTGAGTATAATTCAGAGAACATTGGTCAAAAGACGCACTAAAGTGCAAGCGGGAAGTGCACGGAAGATTGGAGATGCAACAGATAAGAGATGACTTGCAACGGATCCAATGTGAAAGGTGAGTGAACCTTAGCTATTCGCTAGCTAAGATTATAATTCATGAAACTACTATCTAAAATCAAAAAAACAATACATCATGTAATGTACTCTTCACTTTTTCATCAGCTAGCCAAGCTACATAGCCTTTAATGTTAGCTGGTAATTGTTGTTTAAGTGTTGATCAATGGCAACCCGTCATTCAGGGCAGGTGGGGCAGAGTTCCACCTGTTTGAGCCCACCTGTTAGTAATTTATTTATTTTTTGCCTGTTTTGCATGTTATTTTGGCATTCATTTGTGTCACATATCAGCTTGCAAACAAAGTAAAAAATAAATTAAAAAAAAGTGAGTTAATAAAGCCGCCTTTATTACTCTGCCGTACTCTTTGAGTAAGGCAGCTGCAAAATGCAGGTTTTAGCCTAGCTCAGTGCTTTCTGTTGTGGAGGGGCAGCCAGCAAAAATACAGAGAGTAGGCATTGGTAATCTTCTCTAGTTGTGCCGTGATTGGTTCAGTGTTCTTTCAGTCATGGAGACACTACCTCACTGCAGAATCTACAGGGAGAGCTAGGCAGGTCAAGCTCCCTTGGTTGCTACCATAGATTTACATTAGAAGTGCCCGTCCAAGAAGACTCAAGGTTACATCAAATCACGTTATCTACCATAGCTTTGATTGAACTGATCATGTCAACATCATACGTTCAAATTTTTAGCTAACAGGCTAGACAATCACATTGTGAATCACAGCGACAATCTACTGGCAAATCCTTTCCAATCCTTGTCTTATGAAGATTAAAAAAAGAAAACAGAAATTGCAAATTTAACAATGAGTGGTTTGTATGGAATCAGTGGCTAACTGAGCGTCGCAAAGCTATCACTATTTTGCTTCCCCTGCCTGCTATTCGGTGGAGAGGGTGTGTGGTCCAAGACTGGGTTTAAGGTTTTAAAACATCTGTCTGAAAGGGTATTTTTTTCTAGCTTAAAATAATAAACCCCATGGGCCAGAAAATGTTGAATACATTGGCCATGCTGTCAATCCAGCATGACTTTTGCTGTGTTCAAAACAACTGGCCTCTTATACCACCAATGCTCCTTATAGGACACATCCCTGCACTATATACTCCTCTGTAAACTGGTCATCTCTGTATACTGTCGCAAGACCCACTGGTTGATGCTTATTTATAAAACCCTCTTAGGCCTCACTCCCCCCTATCTGAGAAACCTACTGCAGCCCTCATCCTCCACATACAACACCCGTTCTGCCAGTCACATTCTGTTAAAGGTCCCCAAACCGTACACATCCCTGGGTCGCTCCTCTTTTCAGTTCGCTGCAGCTAGCGACTGGAACATGCTGCAAAAAACACTCAAACTGGATTGTTTTATCTCCGTCTATTCATTCAAAGACTCAATCGTGGATACTTACTGACAGTTGTGGCTGCTTTGCGTGATGTATTGTTGTCTCTACCTTCTTGCCCTTTGTGCTGTTGTATGTGCCCAATAATGTTCGTACCATGTTTTGTGCTTCTGCCATGTTGTGTTGCTACCATGTTGTTGTCATGTTGTGTTGCTACATTGCTCTGTTTTCATGTGTTTCTGCCATGCTATGTTGTTGTCTTAAGTCTCTCTTTATGTAGTGTTGTGTTCTCTCTCTTGTCATAATGTGTGTTTTCTCCTATATTTTGATTTTATTTTTTTATTTTGAATCCCAGCCCCCGTCCCCGCATGAGGCCTTCTTTTACCTTTTGGTAGGCCGTCATTGTAAATTAGTATTTGTTCTTAACTGACTTGCCTAGTTAAAAAAGGTTACATAAAATAAAATGATACGCTCATCATTCTCTTTTGCCATAGTCTATCATATTAGTATCTTAGTCATTATTTTAGGCAAAGTTGGAATTATTTCATTCTTTTGCTTACTTTGTATATTATTATTAGCTCATTTGCTTTTCTTCATGATAAGGGATTACTATATAATGTTGTTGGGTCTGTGAACATGTTTGCCTGTGACAGTCTCTTCCCATGCAAACGTAAAGTTGTAAAGTGTTGTTGTAAAGTGTTGGTCCCGTGTTTCATGAGCTGAAATAAAAATCACAAGATTTTTCCATTTCCTCAAAAAGCTTATTTTTCTTTGTTTTCATCTGTGTTAGTGAGCATTTCTCCTTTGCCAAGATAATCCATCCACCTGACAGGTGTGGCATATCAAGAAGCTGATTAAACAGCATGATCATTACACATTGTCATTACACAGGTGCACCTTGTGCTGGGGACAATAAAAGGCAACTCTAAAATGTGCAGTTTTGTCACACAACACAATGCTTCAGATGTCTCAAGTTTTGAGGGAGCGTGTATTTGGCATGCTAACTTTAGGGATGTTAGTGAGCATTTCTCCTTTGCCAAGATAATCCATCCACCTGACAGGTGTGGCATATCAAGAAGCTGATTAAACAGTATGATCATTACACAGGTGCACCTTGTGCTGGGGACACAGATGTCTCAAGTTTTGAGGGAGCGTGCATTTGGCATGCTGACTGCAGGAATGTCCACCAGAGCTGTTGCCAGATAATTTAATGTTAATTTCTTTACCATATGCTGCCTCTAACGTCATTTGAAAGAATTTTGCAGTACATCCATCCAGTCTCACAACCACAAACCACGTGTAACCATGCCAGCCCAGGACCTCCACGCTTCTTCACCTGCGGGATCATCTGAAGGGGTGCGGGGGAGGGTTCTGAATATTGCTTTCTGTAATAAAGCCCTTTTGTGGGGAAAAACTCATTCTGATTGGCTGGGCCTGGCTCACCAGTGGGAGGGCCTGACTGCCAAGTGGCTCACCCATGGCTGCACCCCTGCCTAGTCATGTGAAATCCATAGATTAAGGCCTAATTAATTAATTAAAATTCCTTATATGAATTGTAACTCAGTAAAATCTTTGAAATTGTTGCATGTTGTGTTTATACTTTTGTTCAGTATACAAGTACCATTTGCAGGCTGTGGAAGAAAATCCAGACAATGCATCGATGTATGGCATCAAAAAAGCCTGTTACTTCTCTCAGCTGAATCATGTGCCATCTCCAATTACCTATCTGTTTCCATCAGAAGTTAAGTATGCCACCAGACGGCAGGTAGC
The DNA here is from genome assembly GCF_029448725.1 of Salvelinus fontinalis. NCBI lineage: Eukaryota > Metazoa > Chordata > Actinopteri > Salmoniformes > Salmonidae > Salvelinus > Salvelinus fontinalis. The sequence goes on from NC_074668.1 coordinate 17,583,752, forward strand.
CAAGTGGTTAGAGCATTGGACTAGTGACCGAAAGGTTGCCAGATCGAATCCCTGAGCTGACCAGGTAAAAATCTGTCTTTCTGCCCTAGGCCGTCATTGAAAATTACATTTTGTTCTTAATTAACTGACTTGCCTAATTAAATCAAGGTCAAATAAAATTACCTTCATGAGGGCATACCCACAGTGCTCAGAATAGTGCTGCAACAACTGGTTCAAGAGAGGCAAATTACTTTGGCCCAGATCAACTATGAGATTAAGAACTTGTTTTATGGCAAATAAGATGTCTTCTAAACCTGTGCCACTATCCGAGAGAACCCTAAGGAAGAATGGCCATCTATCCGGAAGTGCATCAGAAAAATGTACACTTTTCCGTTTACTCCCCCAAATGATTGGTAGTCAAATACAAAATGGCAGTGCTTAGGATCTCTGCCTCCTGCTTCGAGAGATATCCAACATAATCTTGACCCAAGTTTTAAGAAGATCCTGGATCCCATATACGGCAGAAAAAATCCCTGAATTTCAAGCTCTCTTACAGGAACTGTTTCCAGGGAAGACCATCCCAAAGATGCACTACCTCGTCCACTACCCTAGCCTGCTACTTGCCTATGGACCTTTGATCCACAATGCGATTTGAAGCGAAACACCAATATTTCAAGAGGCTCTCAGCAGTTGTGGGAAACTTCAAAAATATAACGAAGACCCAGCCTAAAAGACATCAGCTCGGACCATGCTGGGAGCAAACCAACAACTGCCTTGGCAACAAAACAACACACTGTAAGGACACGAGACGTCCCACTGCATGCTCTTCCAAACTCTGACCATGCAGTATTAAGTGCCAGATTCGGAGAAGCCATCAGAGCAAAATATGTCACCAAGACAAAGTCCATTGCAGTGAACAACGTGTAATACAATGTAGAAGACTATCTTGCCATTTACACTGTCTATTCAGAAGAGATCCCTGTGTTCATGGAAGTATGTGGAATTTACAGTTTCCTTGGTGCTTGGTGCTTGTGTGGTAAAGTACTACTACCAGCCAGTTTCAACAGCCATCACCACACATACATGGTTCAACACAGTCAACAATAGATGGCTATAAGGCCTGGTGGGAGATCGATTTCCATGGGTTAGATGGATACAGAGGGGCCGTGAGGGAGAAGTGTTGATTCCACTCTGCCACTGGATTGCAGTTAGTTAAAATTAATTGATTTATCAACAATTCAAATCAAATCACATTTTATTGGTCACATACACATGGTTAGCAGATGTTAATGTGAGTGTAGTGAAATGCTTATGATTCTAGTTCCGACAATGCAGTAATATCTAACAAGTAATCTAACAAATTCACAACGACTACCTTATACACACAAATGTAAAGAGATGAATAAGAATATGTACATATAAATATATGGATGAGCAATGGCCGTGCGGCATAGGCAAGATGCAGTAGATGGTATAGAATATAGTATATGCATATGAGATGAGTAATGTAGGATATGTAAACATTAATAAAGTGGCGTTATTTAAAGTGACTAGTGATACCTTAATTAAATCAACTTCTTAAAGTGGCCAGAGATTTGAGTCTGTATGTTGGCAGCAGCCTCTCTATGTTAGTGATGGCTGTTTAACAGTCTGATGGCCTGTCACGCCTGCTCCCGCTCTTCCCCCCCTGGCGTTCAAGGGTGTCAGGCTGCACCGCATTACGCACTCCTGCCACCATCACTTACGCACACCTGCCTTCCTTCGTCACGCGCTTCAGCGATATTGGACTCATCTGGACTCACTCAATCACCTGTTTATTACCTCCCCTATATTTGGCAGTTCCCCAGCTCTGTTTCCCGCTGCTGCATTGTTTGTCATATGTCCATGTTACCTGTGTGCTGATGCTGTTCCTGTCTTGGTCTATGTCTGTTCCCGAATAAATGTCTGACTCCCCATACCTGCTTCTCCTGTCCGGCGTCGGTCCTTACAGAATGCAGCAGCCATCACATGAAGCATCGGGGAGTACTGGCATTCCGGTTGGTGGTGACGTCGGTCCTGGGTCGCCACCAATAGAACCGGGGCTGCCTAGCCAGCTCGTCGGGCTTCCACGCCCTAGCTGGATCGAGAGGTTTCCTTGCCCCGGTTGGCTCGCAAGGCGCCCATCCCATGTCGGGCCTCAGCCGGATCGTCAGGTCTTGTTCGCCCAGCCGGCCCATGAGTTTTCTTGTTTTGTTGGTGACGTCGGGCTTGGATACCGCCGCCGATGGAACCAGGGGTGCCTAAGCCAGCTCGTAGGGATTCCACGTCCTAGCTAGCTCGAGAGGTTTCCTTGCCTCGGTTGGCTCAACAGGTTCCCATCCCACGTCATGCTCCGCCGGATCATCGGGATTCCACGCCGCAGCGGGATCGACAGACGTTCATGCCTCAGCCGGATCGTCAGGCTCAGGAGTTTACCCCCAGCCGGCTTTCCCAGTGCCCATGTCACGATCATCTTCTTTGTTTTGTTGAAGTTGAGTGAGAGGTTATTTTCCTGACACCACACTCCGAGGGCCCTCACCTCCTCCCTGTAGGCCATCTCGTCATTGTTGGTAATTAAGCCTACCACTGTAGTGTCGTCTGTATACTTGATTATTGAGTTGGAGGCGTTCATGGCCACGCAGTCATGGTTGAACAGGGAGTATAGGAGAGGGCCGAGAACGCACCCTTGTGGGACCCCAATGTTGAGGGTCAGTGGAGATGTTGTTTGCTACTATCACCACCTGGGGGCGGTCTGTCAGAAAGTCCAGGAACCAGTTGCACAGGGCAGGGTTGAGACCCAGGGTCTCGAGCTTAATGACGAGTTTGGAGGGTACAATGGTGTTAAATGCTGATCTGTAGTCAATGAACAGCATTCTTAGATAGGTATTCCTCTTGTCCAGATGGGATAGAGTAGTGTGCAGTGTGATGGCGATTGCGTCGTCTGTGGACCTATTGGGGCGGTAAGAAAATTGGAGTGGGTCTAGGGTATCAGGTATGTAGGTGATATGATCCTTGACTAGTCTCACAAAGCGCTTCATGATGACAGAAGTGAGTGCTACGGGGCGATAGTCATTTAGTTCAGTTACCTTAGGTTTCTTGGGAACAGGAACAATGGTGGCCATCTTGAAGCATGTGGGGACAGCAGACTGGGATAGGGATTGATTGAATATGTCCGTAAACACACCAGCCAGCTGGTCTGCACATGCTCTGAGGAAGCGGCTAGGGATGCCGTCTGGGCCTGCAGCCTTGCGAGGGTTAACACGTTTAAATGTTTTACTCACATTGGCCAAGGAGAAGGAGAGCCCACAGGCTTTGGTAGTGGGCCGTGTCCGTGGCACTGTATTGTCCTCAAAGCGAGCTAAGAAGTTGTTTAATTTGTCTGGGAGTAAGACGTCGATATCCGCGACGGGGCTGTTTTTCATTTTGTAATCCATGATCGACTGTAGACCCTGCCACATACGTCTTGTCTTTGAGCCGTTGAATTACGACTCTACCTTGTTTCTATACTGACGCTTTGCTTGTTTGATTGCCTTACGGAGGGAATAACTACATTGTTTGTATTCGGTCATGTTTCCAGTCGCCTTGCCATGATTAAAAGCATTGGTTCGTGCTTTAAGTTTTGCGCACATGCTGCCATCAATCCACGGTTTCTGGTTATGGAATGTTTTAATAGTCACAGTGGGTACAACAGCTCCAATGCACTTGCTAATAAACTCGCTCACCGAGTCAGCGTGTACGTCAATGTTATTGTCTGAGGCTACCCGGAACAAATCCCAGTCCTTGTGATCGAAGCAATCTTGAAGCGTGGAATCCGATTGGTCAGACCAGCGTTGGATAGACCTGAGCACGGGCATTTCCTGTTTTAGCTTCTGCCTATAGCAACAAAATGGAGTTATGGTCAGATTTGCCGAAAGGAGGGCGGGGGAGGGCTTTGTATGCATCGCGGAAGTTAGAGTAGCAATGGTCCAGAATGCTACCAGCTTATGTTGCGCATTCGATATGCTAACAGAATTTAGGAAGCCTTGTTCTCAGATTAGCTTTGTTAAAATCCCCAGCAACAATAAATGCAGCCTCAGGATATATGGTTTCCAGTTTACATAGAGTCCAGTGAAGTTCCTTCAGGGCCATCGAGGTATCTGCTCGGGGGAGGAACGGGGGGTATACACGGCTCTGACTATAATCGAAGAGAATTCTTTTGGGAGATAATGCGGTCGGCATTTGATTGTAAGGAATTATAGGTCAGGTGAACAAAAGGACTTGAGCTCCTGTATGTTATTATGATTACACCATGAGTCGTTAATCATAAGGCGTACACCCTCGCCCTTCTTTATACCAGAGCGATGTTCGTTTCTGTCAGCTCGATGCATGAAGAAACCAGGTGGCTGTACTGACTCTGACAACATATCCCGAGTGAGCCATGTTTCCGTGAAACAGAGAATGTTACAATCTCTGATGTCTCTCTGGAAGTCAGCTCGTGCCCTAATTTCGTCCACTTTATTGTCTAGAGATTGGATATTGGCGAGTAATATGCTCTGAAGCAGTGGATGGTCTGCTCGCCTTCTAAGTCTGACCAGTAGGCCGCTCCGTCTGCCTCTCCTGCGGCGACCGCGTTGTTTTGGGTCGGCCTCTGGGATTAGATCCCATGTCCAGGGTGGAGGTCCGAACCAAGGATCCGCTTCGGGAAAGTTGTATTCCTGGTCGTAATGTTGGTAAGTTGACATCGCTTTTATATCCTATAGTTCTTCCCGGCTGTATGTAATAACACTTGAGATTTTCTGGGCTAACAATGTAAGAAATAATACATTTTAAAAAACGAATTACTGCATAGTTTCCTAAGGACCTGAAACAAGGCGACCATCTCTGTTGGCGCCATCTTAGTAAGTACAACACACTTTTGTTTTCACATTTTCATATGCTTTTCCTATTCTGATATGCACTGACCAGAACACTGACATGTTCTTTTTCTTTTGTATATTTTTCTCCAATAGAACACTGAATTGATGGAGAGACTGATGTCATTGGACCAAACGTAACAAAATGTAGAAAAAGAGAGACAGCCTTATTTTGCTGTCAATGAATGGCACAGTTCCAGTATTATTATATGTTTTATATTTATTTATTTATAAACGGTTAGGTTTACAAAGTAGAAGATAACATCCCAGCCCTCTGCCTGCCTGGTCAATGACTATCTGTCAGACTGTCAAGCCCTTCCAACAAGGTTGAAAAGTTTTAAATGCCCACACAATGTACACATTGTAAGAATGTGGAAAGTAATGCCTTTGAGTGATTAGTAGCCTAATGGTGCAGTGAACCACAGAACAACAGTCAAACAAACTATGCTCCATAAAACATTCTATGATCTGTCACGATTTGCTTTGCACAGTTTTGCAGACAACATTTGCTTGGTAAATCCAAATACTATGTCTCTAAAGATTCACATAGCTCTCACTATTCACATAAGTGAAGCATACCGGAACAACAAAGACAGATAGCATTATAATAATAATAATAATATAATAATAATAATAATCAAATGTAATTTGTAGAGCGCATTTCCCACGATTAATAATTATGCATGGCTAGGGACCTGGATAGGACTTACTGGCTTGTAGCTAAAGCTAATTATGCTAGAGCAGAGGGGTTGGAGATTATTAGGCTATGTACACTATATAACCACAACAAGTACTAGGTGTTTTCCCTGGTCAGGTGACATAGTCAGGAAAAAGTCCTGGCCCTAGGCATAACAATAACACATAGAGAGGTTGGCTGAAGCAGAAGCTATTTCCTCCCTGGTCACAGGGGCAGTAGCTGGGCCAGGGGTTCGGTTATGATGATCCCAAGCACCGTTCCCCGTCTGAGCCCAGAGGCCTTGTCTAACACCTTCAGTTGGAGCCGTAAGCCACCCAGGCTGTCCAGGCTCAGCTCAGTGAAGAAAAAGTCCTCATTGAACACGGGGCTCCTGCAGTTCCTGATTGTGGCGCTGTCCTGTCTCTGGAGCTTCCCTGGGCTTAAGCTCAGGCTGAGGCAGCAGTGGAGGGCTCTGGGGTCCCCTTCATCCCTCAGACCCTCCACGGACACCACCCTCACTCGCACTACCATGGACAGAAGAGAAGGCGACAATGTGTGCTCGGCTGAGAGGCGGACTCTGCCGCGGCCCTCCGGCAGTGGGAGGACATGTTCTCTCTGCATCCGCTCCTGGCAGTGGAGCACGTCCAGCGGGAACAGGACAGGGGGCGCCAGGGAGTTGACAACGAAGGGAGGACTGGAGCAGGGCTCGATAAGGGAGTTGGAGGGAATGGGTGAGATCGCCCCCCTCCGTCCTCTGGGGTTAACCGCAGAGCATGGGGAGGCTCCTTCCAGTCCCAAAGTGCCACTGAAGGCAGAGGCAGACTGCAGACCTGGGTGACCCTCCGCCCAGGCAGCAATGATAGAGAGTGAGAGGCCAGAGCAAGAGCGGCTGAGCAGGGGAGAGCCCAAAGGGGAGGAGTCATTTGAGGAGGGTGTATCGCTTTCTGTGCTGCCTGACTCCGACAGGCTCTTACAGGAGAGCCCAAATTCAAGCCCCAATTGGATGGGGGGTGCTTTACACTGGTTTCGCTCTATCGCCACCCTTGTGGTGGGCCTGGGTAGGGTCCTGTCCAGTGTGTAGCCAGTGCTCTCGGAGTGAAACAGTGACTCTTTCCTCCGTGTGTTTGGACTCTCATACATCCCCGCCAAACCGTAGCCCTCTGCGGAGAATGGCAGTGGTTTCTTACCCCTCCAGGCCACCCCACTGACTTTTGTCAACTTCATTTCCTCAACCTGTTTAGCTTGCGGAGTCTTAGAGAAATCAACTGCACCACAGTCTCGACTGGTGAGCCTCTGACTCACAGTGTGGGGTTCAGCTGCCACTAGGCTCCTGCACAGCCGAGGGGGCAAGCAGAACTCCGGGATTTTGTCCGGAGTCAGAATGTTACTGTGCAACTTGTTGGAGAGACTGGCATTGGCTGAGAGATCCTCCTCCTCACTCTTTCCCACGTAGCGTCCAAGCTCTAGGGGAATGTTCTCCATGCTCTCTCGGATCTTTCCCAGGAACCACATTCTGCTGGCTAGCAGGTGTTCACTCTTGACCAAGCTGTCCTGGTTAGTTATCCCTGTTAAAACAAAATGGGTATCGGAATACTATTCTCATGAACATTCTAAAATCTAAAGTCATGATGTAGTGTATCGACTCAAGCTAAAATCATGTATAGCGCAGTATATGTAGTGTAGCCTATCCATAATAACACAAGTTTCATTGCAAGAATACACTTCTGACATCAAGAGAGTACCATGAATGTTTTCTCACCTTTGTAGTCCAAAGATTTGTAAGTTTGAAGGTATGCACTTTTTCAACAAACAACTGATCTACACCTGGAAGAAACAGCCACAACTGAAGCCAACAGTTCCCTTCCTGGAAGTTAGTGGCCACACAGCGCTAACTGGTTTTAATTGTATGAGGTTTTGGGTAGGAATCCGTTAGAAGCATTCTTGGAGGGAGTGTTCCGTGCTGTGTTCCATGAATGGGAGTGTGTGTATGAGTGATAGAGAGGCAGAGGAGAGGTGTTTTTAAAGGCTAATGTCACTCTCTGCGTCACTAGTCTACAGGAAACGATTTACACACACACACACGCATACACACACACACACACACACACACACACACAGTTTTATTCACAGTATTCAAGCAATTGAGGAAAAAACAGAAAACACCTCCAAAAGGTCAAATAGACTTCTGTGATGGTGAGGTAAAGGGGGGACTGCAGGATGTGACCATAGCTACAGGATTGATTTGACCAAGGCAATGGAATGTGCAATGTGTGCCATATTACATAGTTTCAAACCTCTGCTCTCTAAAAATAGCATCACTGTCACTATGCTCTTCTCTCTAACTGACGTCTACATTAAAGACCTTCAAAGACAGTAGCTCACCTGGCCTACACACACACCACCTCAAAGACTGACCTTAACACTCAGTACACCCCGTACCTCCCTCCGCCCCTCTGCCGACCCTCTGCCACCACTGTAGCCTCTGTACATACTGTCCTGTAGAGGGAGAAAGGCAGCCCTGGCCCATTGTAGTATCAGGCCGTTCAAATAGTGACACCTAGTGACATATAGGCCAGTAGCTCTCATGTTCTTTGTGTCAGGCAGGCTTGATACTGCGGCTGCATATGGATAGTCCAAGTGGGCTTGTCTCCTTGTACACTGCAGCTGCATATGAATAGTCCTAGTGGGCTTGTCTCCTTTTATACTGCAGCTGCATATGAATAGTCCTAGTGGGCTTGTCTCCTTTTATACTGCAGCTGCATATGGATAGTCCTAGTGGGCTTGTCTCCTTGTATACTGTGGCTGCATATGGATAGTCCTAGTGGGCTTGTCTCCTTGTATACTGTGGCTGCATATGGATAGTCCTAGTGGGCTTGTCTCCTTGTATACTGTGGCTGCATATGGATAGTCCTAGTGGGCTTGTCTCCTTTTATACTGCGGCTGCATATGAATAGTCCTAGTGGGCCTGTCTCCTTGTTTCTTCCTTTCATCTTCACATGAAATGATGGGACGACTGAAACAGAGTATGTCATGGGATAGGATCTAAAGAGGTTAGGTGTATATATTAACAGGGATAGATCAAGATGTATCTACTTCCCCAGAGTCATATGAACTCGTGGATACCATTTTTATGTCTATGTGTTCAGTTTGAAGGAAGTGGCCAACTAGCGTTAGCCCAAATGGTAACTAGCGTTAGCGCAATATAGACTCCCAGTCATTGCGCTAGCTCTAGTTATTTATTATTTATTTATTTTATTTACCGTTATTTTACCAGGTAAGTTGACTGAGAACACATTCTCATTTGCAGCAACGACCTGGGGAATAGTTACAGGGGAGAGGAGGGGGATGAATGAGCCAATTGTAAACAGTTAGCATTGGCTCGTGAAGCTACCTATCTATAACTTCCTTCATACTGGACCCAGACATAAAAATGGTATCCACGAGTTCATCTGACTCTGGGGAAGTAGATAAAGGGTTACATTGCCAAAATCCCAAACTATCCCTTTAAGCAATATGGCATGTTGCTTATAGCCTTCCGTTACAGTATTTTAAGATATAGTGGGATCCCACAGTCTAATTAGGAGTGTTTGAGCACACAGAATCAACCAGAGAATAAATAGGTGGCGCAAATATAGGTTTTATTTACAGTGCAGCCCAATGACAGCAGTACAAAGTGATAGCCCTCTGGTAGGTAGGGTTTTAGAGGTTGCTTTGGGATTGGAACTACAGCTCAGTGTTCAACACCATAGTTCCCTCAAAGCTCATTATGAAGCTAAGACCCTGGGACTAAACACTCCCCTCTGCAACTGGATCCTGGACTTCCTGACGGGCCGCCCGCAGGTGGTAAGGGTAGGTAACAACATATCCGCCACGCTGAAACTCAACACGGGGGCCCCTCAGGGGTGCATGCTCAATCCCCTCCTGTACTCCCTGTTCACTCATGACTGCATGGCCAGGCACGACTCCAACACCATCATTAAGTTTGCCGATGACACAACAGTGGTAGGCCTGATCACTGACAACGATGAGACAGCCTATAGGGAGGAGGTCAGAGACCTGGCTGTGTGGTGCCAGGACAACAACCTCTCCCTCAATGTGATCAAGACAAAGGAATGATTGTGGACTACAGGAAAAGGAGGACCGAGCACGCCCCCATTCTCATCGATGGGGCTGTAGTGAAGCAGATTGAGAGTTTCAAGTTCCTTGGTGTCCACATCACCAACAAACTAACATGGACCAAGCACACCAAGACAGTCGTGAAGAGGGCACAACAAAACCTATTCCCCTTCAAGAGACTGAAAAGATTTGGCTTTGGTCCTCACATCATCAAAAGGTTCTACAGCTGCACCATTGAGAGCATCCTCACTGGTTGCGTCACTGCATGGTATGGCAACTGCTCGGCCTCCGACCACAAGGCACTACAGAGGGTAGTGCGTACGGCCCAGTACGTCACTGTGGCCAAGCTTCCAGGACCTCTATACCAGGCGGTGTCAGAGGAAGGCCTTAAATATTGTCAAAGACTCCAGCCACCCTAGTCATAGACTGTTCTCTCTGCTACCACACGGCAAGCGGTATCGGAGCGCCAAGTCTCGGTCCAAGAGGCTTCTAAACAACTTCTACTCTTTTACTTTTGCAAAGGTAGCAACAGCCAAAATAGTCAGTATGCTGGCAGAGCTTAAATGCTCCAAAGCCACAGGCCTGGATAATATTCCTGCAAGGCTTCTTATAGATTCTGCTGAGCAAATTGGCCCTTGTATTACACAAATTGTTAATCTCTCTCTTGAAAAAAGGTACCTTTTCCAGGGACATGAAACAAGCTAAAGTTATACCTCTGTATAAGAAGGGGATAAAGTCTGACCCTGGGAATTATAATCCTGTATCTATCCTTGTACATGAGCAAATGTATGAATATGTTAACAAACAGGGTCTAATGTATGATTTTCAGTCGGGTTATAGAAAAACATACTCCACTGATTCATGTCTACTTTACTTGACTGACTTCATCAGGAAAGAGATTGATGAGGGAAATCTGTGTGGAATGGTACAGCTTGACCTACAGAAGGCCTTTGATACAGTTAACCTCTATCTCCTAATCTCTAAACTGGTGGCACTGAGGTTAAGCAGTATCCCTCTAGGCTGGGTAAAGTCCTATATATCAGAAAGTGAGAAAGTAGTAGAGGTTAATGGTTCACTGTCTCGGGCAAAACCAACGAGTTGTGGCGTTCCGCAGGGGAGCGTGTATGGGCCTCTGCTGTTTTTATTGTATATTGTCACGTTCCTGACCTGTTTTCTCTTGTTTTTGTATGTGTTTAGTTGGTCATGGCGTGAGTTGGGGTGGGCATTCTATGTATTGTGTTTCTATGTTGGGTTTATTGTGTTGCCTGATATGGTTCTCAATTAGAGGCAGGTGTTTGACGTTTCCTCTGATTGAGAACCATATTAAGGTAGGCTGTTCTCACTGTTTGTTGGGGGGTGATTGTCTTCCGTGTTTGTGTCTGTGCACCACACGGGACTGTTTCGTTTGTTCGTTCGTTTGTGTAGTCTGTACCTGTTCGTGCGTTCTTCGTGTATATGTAAGTTCTCTAGTTCAGGTCTGTCTATGTTCGTTTTGTTGTTTTGTATTTTCCGAGTGTTTTCCGTATTCATTTTTTCCTTAATAAATTATTCATCATGTCTGCATACAACGCTGCATTTTTGTCCGACCCTTACTCCTTCTCCTCATCCGAGGAGGAGGAATTAGACAGCCATTACAATATTAACGATATGAAAGATGCTTGTTTTTGCCGTCTATTTCTTTATGCAGATGACTCTACACTTTTGGTGTCTCACAAAAGTAAAACTATGTTGGAGAGCATACTTAGCACAAAGCTTACTAACAATAGCAAATGGCTTGGAGATAATAAGCTATCTCTGCACTTAGGGAAAACTGAAGCAATTATTTTTGGATCCAGACCTAAATTGAGTAGGTCCTCTGATATCATTGTGGAATTAGGGGGCGAGGTGCTGACTACTAAACCTCTGTTAGCTACTTGGGATGTATCCTTGATGGAAGCTTGGGAGGTGTGAGCATGGCCAATAAGGTGCTAGGGAAGGTTAATGCCACGACTAAGTTTCTGGCTAGAAAGTCCAAGCTGCTTGAAAAGGACTCCATGAAAGTGCTAGCTACTGCCCTCATTAAATGCCATTTTGACTATGCTAGTACTTCCTGGTTTGGGGGCTTATCTAAACTTATGAAGGGGAAGCTCCAGATAGCCCAGAGGAAGCTGATCAGGGTAGTATTGAAGGTGAGTCCATGTACTCACATAGGCAGGAGCTGCTTTCAGGAACTCAATTGGCTGCCTGTTGAGGCTAGGGTGTCCCAGATTAGACTAGGTTTGGTTTACAGGAGTATTTATGGTCCTGCGCCCAGATATCTAAGTGATTACTTTTCTCAGGTTAGGGATGCACACAATCACAGCACCAGATGTGTTGCTGATGTGTGCTTGTCACGGCCGTCTAAAGAACTGGACCAAAGCACAGCGTGATGAGCGTACATATTCCTTTATTTAAGTGAATACGCCGACAAACCAATAAACACTACAAAACAAACCGTGAAGCTGAAGGCTATGTGCCATAAACAAAGTCAACTTCCCACAAAGACAGATGGGAAAAAGGGCTACCTAAGTATGGTTCTCTATCAGAGACAACGATAGACAGCTGTCCCTGATTGAGAACCCTACCCGGCCAAAACATAGAAATACAAATAATAGAACAGAATACCCACCCCAACTCACACCCTCAACAAACCAAAATAGAGACTGCGCTGTGCAGACGTACCGGAGACACAGTGCGCAGAGCCGGCGCAGGATATACTGGGCCGAGGAGGCGCACTGGGGGTCTGGAGAGCAGGGCTGGCACAACCCTTCCTGGCTGGATGCTCACCCTAGCCCGGCAGATGCGGGGAGATGGAATGTAGCGCACCGGGCTATGAACGTGTACTGGAGACACCATGCGCTCCACCGCATAACACGGTGCCTGACCAGTACTACGCTCGCAACGGTAAGCACGGGGAGTTGGCTCAGGTCTCCAACCTGACTCAGCCAACCTGACTCAGCCACTCCAACCTGACTCAGTGTGCCCCCCCTCCCAAAGTATTGTGACTTTTTTTTTCTTCTTTTTTTTCTTAAAAATGCATTGTTGGTTAAAGGCTTGTAGGTAAGCATTTCATTGTAAGGTCTACACCTGTTCTATATTTGGGGTGGCAGGTAGAGCCCAGTGGTTAGAACATTGAGACAGTAACCAAAAGGTTGCTGGATCAAATCCCTGAGCTGACAAGGTAAAAATCTGTTGTTCTGCCCTTGAACAAGGTAGTTAACTCACTGTTCTCTGGTATGTTGTCATTGTAAATAAGAATTTGTTCTTAACTGACTTGTCTAGTTAAATAAATGTTAATTAAAAAAAAAATGCAGCATTGATTTGAAAGATTTTGTCCATGAAAACGTGAATCCTAATGGCCACTAGAGGGTGTAAGCAGACTGAATTTAACCTTGGATGCCAATATGGCTAGATCCAGGGTGATTTTACTTAGATTTTTCTTCCAACATGTTTGTATAGGGCTTTATTTGGGGGTTTTGAACATTTATTTTTTCAATGGATAAATATCAAAGAAGAAATGCACAGTGTCTCGTATCTTAAGTATCTTTCATGGGTCTTTCCATGGGTCTATTATAGCACGGCAACAATTTGTCACGTTTATTATGTTGTAAAATTAACAGTCAGACAATAAATAACAAAGTGACACCATTACAGAGTTTAAAATACACACATAACTAGGCAAGTCAGTTAAGAACACATTCTTATTTACAATGACGGCCTACACTGGCCAAACCCAGACGACACTGGGCCAATAGCCCGGAGAGAGAACATGCCTTGACACACACACACACGCACACACGCACGCACCCGCCCGCACGCACACACACACACACACACACACACACACACACACACACTCACACACACACACACACACACACACACTACGCGCCAGGGTCTTTGTCTGTGCGATTAGTTCCCCTTCTTTGCCTAATTAAAGACAACATTAATTAAGTGATTGGGAGGAACAACATGCCCGTGTCCCCTCACGCTCCGAGTGAGATGATGAATATGCAGAGGGAGTCGGGGCCCCCACGATCTCAGGGGTCAGGTGACTTTTTGTGGGAGTTAAGATATATTTTATTGTGCCAATAAAAACCCAAGTGCTTCCTCTAATGGAGAGATAAATGATCAGGGAGTCAGTGGAGGACCTTTCCTTTCACCACTGCCACAGCCGCAATTAACACTAAGGAGAGAGAGAGAGAGAGAGAGAGAGAACAGTGTGTAGTAGCTAGAACCTGGGTCCATATTCATAAAGCTTCTAACAGTAGGAGGGTTGATCTAAGACCAGGTCCCCGCTGTCGATTGATTATATTCTTAAAGACAAAACTGATCCTAGAACAGCACTCCTACTCTGAGACACTTTATGATTACGGGCCCTGTGTTATAGGAAGTGTACCTACAGTGTAATGTGAAAGCAAGCACCCTAATGTCTATGTCAATGTCAAACTGTTGGTTGCAGAAGACAGATTGTCATCCTTGTGATTAAGAAATCTACACCTACCTGTAATGTGAGATCCTGTCTCTCTTGAGTACCTATATCTTCTAACACACATTCACTCATACTTTACATACGAACATACACACGCACGCACACACACACACACACACACCCTCAGGGATCATGTGATTGATGAGAGCTTCGGGAATTATACCTGCTCAAGTTATGCCATACTTATCCATTGTGGTTTATCTAAGAGTTCAAACCCAGGTCTCACGGCCCTTTACTGCCCTACAGTACTGACACATGCAGATTCTTCCTTCTTTCTCTTTCCCTTTGTGCGTCTCTCTCCCAAACCCATACTACACACAGAGACATGTTCCTATGCACATCACACATTCATATCGCACAGGCACACATTACATACTATATAAACAGAGGCATCATGCCCATAGGGGGCACAGGGGCATGTGTCCCCTTTAGATTTGTTCTGTTAATATACAGTGCCCTCCTTAATTATTGGGACAGTGAAGTATTTTTTCTTCTTTTGAAATTAACCAATGACTATGAGGTTAAAGTATTGACTGTCGGCTTTAATTTGAGGGTATTTTCATTCATATCGGGTGAACCGTTCAGACATTACAACACTTTTTGAACATAGTCCCAGTGCTTTAGGGGAGGAAAGGGACAAATTCATTGGGACAAATTTATACCAACACTTATATATGTATTAAAGTAGTCAAAAGTTAAGAATTTGGTCCCATATTCATAGCATTTTGGAGTCACTGTTATTGTAAATACGAATTCGAATCGAATATGTTTCTAAACACCTCTAAACATACAGCAAATGCTTCCAACAAATGTGTTGAGTCACAAGCTTGATGTAGTCAGTGTGTTCTGAATGTGGGACCAAATACTTCCACTTTTTAGTACTTTAATACACATATAAGCAGGGATGGAAAAAGTACCCAATTTTCATACTCAAGTAAAAGTGAAAGTCACCCAGTAAAATACTATTTGAGTAAAAGTCTAAAAGTATTTGTTTTTAAATATACTTAAGGATCAAAAGTAAAAGTTTAACCTGTTTGGGCTGCAGGGACAGTATTGAGTAGCCGGATAAAAGGTGCCCATTTCAAACGGCCTCGTACTCAATTCTTGCTCGTACAATATGCATATTATTATTACTATTGGATAGAAAACACTCTCTAGTTTCTAAAACCGTTTGAATTATATCTGTGAGTAAAACAGAACTCCTTTTGCAGCAAACTTCCTGACAGGAAGTGGAAAATCTGAAATCGATGCTCTCTTCTAGGGCCTGCCTATTAAAGTGCTTGAAATGTATTAGTTTAGATGCACTTCATACGTCTTCCACTAGATGTCGACAGGCAATGAGAGAAGAAATGGAGTGTGTAACTTGATCTGGGCTCGAATAAATGCTCTTTGTATGACGTGCCACCAGTTTCCTGTTTTCTGGAGAGCGCGTGAAGGGACCTGGTTTTGCCTTCTGATAAGCTGTCGTTATGGACGACTAATATCTCCGGCTTTGATTTTATTTGATACATGTGACAATATCATCGTAAAGTATGTTTTTTCAATATAGTTTAATCAGATTATTGAAAAAAAATCTGGAGTTTTGCCGTGTTCTGTTCTCTGAGTTTGTTGACGATGGAGAGATTCGCGCCACTTGGCAAGTGTGCTTGCTAAATCGAGAGGGAAAAAGGCCGTTCTAAAATCAAACAACGATTGTTCTGGACAAAGGACCCCTTGTACAACATTCTGATGGAAGATCAGTAAAAGTAGGACCCATTTTATGATGTTATTTCATATATCTGTCGTACATGTGAACTAGTCGTTTGCGGCCAGGTTTTGGGTACTCTCTCGCCATAACGTAAACTGCATATCGTAATGAAGTTATTTTTAGAATTCTAACACGGCGATTGCATTAAGAACTAGTGTATCTATCATTTCCTATGCAACATGTATTTTTTAGTTATGTTTATGAATAGTTATTTGGTCAGAATATGTGTGTCAGAAAAAGTGTCAGAAAAATATCCGGACGTTGTGGGAAAAAGATGCTACGTTAGCACAATGTATAACCACTGATTTCAGCTTTAAATATGCACATTTTTGAACAAAACATAAGTGTATGTATAACCTGATGTTATAGGACTGTCATCTGATGAAGCTTATCAAGATTAGTCAAAAATTATATATCTTTTGCTGGTTTGTTACGATCGCTAACTTTTGCTACTGGGGAATGGCTTGTGTTTCTGGCTATTGTGGTAAGCTAATATAACGCTATATTGGGTTTTCGCTGTAAAACACTTAAGAAATCGGAAATATTGCCTGGATTCACAAGATGCTTGTCTTTCATTTGCTGTACACTATGTATTTTTCAGAAATGTTTTATGATGAGTATTTAGGTATTTGACGTTGGTGTCTGTAATTATTCTGGCTGCTTTCGGTGCAATTTCTGATTGTAGCTGCAATGTAAACTATGATTTATACCTGAAATATGCAAATTTTTCGAACAAAACGTAGATTTATTGAATAACATGTTATAAGACTGTCATCTGATGAAGTTGTTTGTTGGTTAGTTTGGTTGGTTCTTGGTTAGTTAGGTTGGCTTTGTGCATGCTACCTGTGCTGTGAAAAATGTCTGTCCTTTTTTGTATTTGGTGGTGAGCTAACATAAATATACGTGCTGTTTTCGCTGTAAAACATTTTAGAAATCTGACATGTTGGCTGGATTCACAAGATGTGTACCTTTCATTTGCTGTATATATAATCTCCACCCGGCACAGCCAGAAGAGGAATGGCCACCCCTCATAGCCTGGTTCCTCTCTAGGTTTCTTCCTAGGTTTCGCCTTTCTAGGGAGTTTTTCCTAGCCACCGTGCTTCTACACCTGCATTGCTTGCTGTTTGGGGTTTTAGGCTGGGTTTCTGTACAGCACTTCGAGATATTAGCTGATGTACGAAGGGCTATATAAAATAAACTTGATTGATTGATTGATTGGACTTGTTAATGTGTGAAAGTTAAATATTTCTAAAAAATATATTTTGAATTTCGCGCCCTGCACTTGAAGTGGCTGTTGTCATGTTGTGCCCGGCTTCGGGCTTGTAGCCATAAGAAGTTAAATAATTTAAAATCCCTTATATAAAGCAAACCAGCAGGAATCATTTACTTGTTGTTTTTTCCGGATAGCCAGAGGCACGCGCCAACACTTACAAACGAAGCATTTGTGTTTAGTGTTTCCGCCAGATCAGAGGCAGTAGTGATGACCAGGGATGTTCTCTTCATAAGTGTGTGAATTAGACAATGGTCCTGTCCTGCTAAGCATTCAAAATGTTGCTCCCCTAAAATGGGTGGACTTTGTACAAAAGTGCTGTAATTTCTAAATTGTTAACCCAATATGGATGAAAATACCCTCACATTAAAGCTAACAGTCTGCACTTTAACCTCATAGTCATTGTTTAATTTAAAAAGAACAAATTCTTCACTGTCCCAATAATTACAGAGGGCATACAGTATAAAGTATGTGGACACCTGCTCGTCGAACATCTCATTCCTAAATCTTGGAAATTAATATGGAGTTGGTCCCCACTTTGCTACTATAACAGCATCCACTCTTCTGGTATGGCTTTCCACTAGATGTTGGAACATTGCTGCAGGGACTTGCTTCCATTCAGCCACAAGAGCATTAGTGAGGTCGGGCACTGATGTTGGGCGATTAGGCCTGTTTCGCAGTCGGCGTTCCAATTCATCCCAAATGTGTTCGATGGAGTTGAGGTCAGGGCTCTGTGCAAGCCAGTCAAGTTCTTCCACATTGATCTCGACCAACCATTTCTGTATGGACCTCACTTTGTGCACTGGGTTATTGTCATGCTGAAACAGGAAAGGGCCTTCCTCAAACTGTTGCCACAAAGTTGGAAGCACAGAATCGTCTAGAATGTCATTGTATGCTGTAGTGTTAAGATTTCCCTTCACTGAAACTAAGGGGCCTTGCCCGAACCATGAAAAACAGCCCCAGACCATTATTCCTCCTCCACCAAACTTTACAGTTGGCACTATGCATTGGGGCAGGTAGCTTTCTCCACTGGCATCAGCCAAACTCAGATTTGTCCTTCGGACTGCCAGATGGTGAAGCGTGATTCATAACTCCAGAGAACGCGTTTCCACTGCTCCAGACTCCAATGGCGGCGAGCTTTGCACCACTCCAGCTGATGCTTGGCATTGCACATGGTGATCTTAGGCTTGTGTACGGCTGCTTGGAAACAATGAAGCTCCCAACAAACAGTTCTTGTGCTGATGTTCTGTGAAATTGTGTGGCCTACCACTTTGTGGCTGAGCCGTTGTTGCTCCTAGATGTTTCCACTTCATAATAACAGCTCTTACGGTTGACCGGGGCAGCTCTAGCAAAGCAGAAAGTTGAGAAACTAACTTGTTGGAAAGTTGGCATCCAATGACTGTGGCACATGGAAAGTCACTGAGCTCTTAAGTAAGGCTATTCTACTTCCAATGTTTGTCTATGAAGATTGCATGGCTGTGTGCTCAATTTTATACTCCTGTCAGCAAGGGTGTGGCTGAAATAGCCGAATCCACTAATTTGAACGGGTGTCCACATATTTTGTATTTATACAGTATGTACAGTTGAAGTCAGAAGTTTACATACACCTTAGGCAAATACATTTAAACTTAGTTTTTCAAAATTAAAGACATTTAATCCTTGTAAAAAATCCATGTCTTAGGTCAGTTAGGATCACCACTTTATTTTAAGAATGTGAAATGTCAGAATAATAGTAGAGAAAATGATTTATTTCAGCTTTTATTTCTTTCATCACATTCCCAGCGGGTCAGAAATTTACATACACTCAATAAGTATTTGGTAGCATTGCCTTTAAAATTATTTAACTTGGGTCAAACGTTTCAGGTATCCTTCCACAAGCTTCCCACAATAAGTTGGGGGAATTTTTGCCCATTCCTCCTGACAGAGCTGGTGTAACTGAGTCAGGTTTGTAGGCCTCCTTGCTCGCACAGGCTTTTTCAGTTCTGCCCACACATTTTCTATAGGATTGAGGACAGGGCTTTGTGATGGCCACTCCAATACCTTGACTTTGTTGTCTTCAAGACATTTTGCCACAACTTTGTAAGTATGCTTGGGGTCATTGTCCATTTGGAAGACCCATTTGCAACCAAGCTTTAACTTCCTGACTGATGTCTGAGATGTTGCTTCAATATATCCACATACTTTTCTTCCCTCATGATGCCATCTATTTTGTGAAGTGCACCAGTCCCTCCTGCAGAAAAGCAGCCCCAAAACACGATGCTGCCACCCCTGTGCTTCACGTTTGGAATGGTGTTCTTCAACTTGCAAGTCTCCCCCTTTTTCCTCCAAACATAACGATGGTCATTATAGCCAAACAGTTCTATTTTTGTTTCATCAGACCAGAGGACATTTGCCCAAAAGGTACGATCTTCGTCCCCATGTGCAGTTGCAACCCGTAGTCTTGCTTTTTTATGGAGCGCTTGGAGCAGTGGCTTCTTCCTTGCCGAGCCGCCATTCAGGTTATGTCAATATAGGACTCGTTTAACTGTGGATATATATACTTTTGTACCTGTTTCCTCGAGCATCTTCACAAGGTCCTTTGCTGCTGGTATTGATTTTTTCACTTTTCGCACCAAAGTACGTTCATCTCTAGGAGACAGAACGCGTCTCCTTCCTCAGCGGTATGACGGCTGCGTGGTCCCGTACTATTGTTTGTACAGATGAACGTGGTACCTTCAGGCATTTGGAAATTGCTCCCAAGGATGAACCAGACTTGTGGAGGTCTACAATTTTTTTTTCTGGGGTCTTGGCTGATTTCTTTTGATTTTCCCATGATGTCAAGAGGCATTGAGTTTGAAGGCAGGCCTTGAAATACATCCACAGGTACACCTTCAATTGACTCAAATGATGTCAATTAGCCTATCAGAAGCTTCTAATGCCATGACATAATTTTCTGGAATTTTCCAAGCTGTTTAAAGGCACAATCAACTCAGTGTGTGTACACTCCTGACCCACTGGAATTGGAATACAGTGAATTATAAGTGAAATAATCTGTCTGTTAACAATTGTTGGAAAAATAACTTGTGTCATGCACAAAGAAGATGTCCTAACCGACTTGCCAAAAGTATAGTTTGTTAAGAAGAAATTTGTGGAGTGGTTGAAAAACAAGTTTTAAGGACTCCAACCTAAGTGTAAGTAAACTTCCGACTTCAACTGTATATACAGTACCAATCAAAAGTTTGGACACCAAAAAAGTCTTATACAAATCTAAATATATTTTAGATTCTTCAAAGTAGACACCCTTTGCCTTGATGACAGCTTTTCACACTCTTGGTATTCTCTCAACCAGCTTAACCTGGAATGCTTTCCCAACAGTCTTAAAGGAGTTCTCACATATACTAAGCACTTGTTGGCTACTTTTCCTTCACTCTGTGGTCCAACTCATCCCAAACCATCTCAATTGGTTTGAGGTCAGGTGATTGTTGAGGCCAGGACATCTGATAGAGCACTCCATCACTCTCCTTCTTGGTCAAATAGCCCTTACACAGCCTGGAGGTGTGTTGGGTCATTGTCCTGTTGAAAAACAAATGATAGTCCCACTAAGCACAAACCAGATGGGATGTGGTATCGCTGCAGAATGCTGTGGTAGCCATGCTGGTTAAGTTTGCCTTGAATTTTAAATAAATCACTGACAGTACCACCAACAAAGCACCCCCACACCATCACACCTCCTCCTCCATGCTACACTGTGGGAACCACACATGCGGAGATCATCCGTTCACATAATCTGCGTCTCACAAAGACACGGCAGTTGGAACCAAAAATCTCAATTTGGACTCATCAGACTAAAGGACAGATTTCCACCAGTCTAATGTCCATTACTCATGTTTCTTGGCCCAAGCAAGTCTCTTCTTCTTATGAGTGTCCTTTGGTAGTGGTTTCTTTGCAGCAATTTGACCATGAAGGCCTGATTTCATGTGGTCTCCTCTGAACAGTTGATGTTGAGATGTGTCTGTTACTTAAACTCTGTGAAGCATTTATTTGGGCTGCAATTTCTGAGGCTGGTAACTCTACTTAACTTATCCTCTGCAGCAGAGGTAACTCTGGGTCTTCCTTTCCTGTGGCGGTCCTTATGAGAGCCAGTTTCATCATAGCGCTAGATGGTTTTTGCAACTGCACTTGAAGAAACTTTCAAAGTTCTTGAAATGTTCCGGATTGACTGACCTTCATGTCTTAAAGTAATGATGGACTGCTTATTTGCTTATTTGAGCTGTTCTTGCCATAATATGGACTTGGTCTTTTACCAAATAGGGTTATCTTCTGTATACCACCCCTACCTTTATCACAACACAACTGATTGGCTCAAACGCATTAAGAAGGAAAGAACTTCCACAAATGAACTTTTAACAAGCCACATCTGTTCATTGAAATGCATTCTAGCTGAGTACTTCATGAAGCTGGTTGAGAGAATGCCGAGAGTGTGCACAGCTGCCATCAAGGCAATGGGTGGCTACTTTGAAGAATCTCAAATATAAAATATATTTTGATTTGTTTAACACTTTTTTGGTTACTATATGATTCCATGTATTATTTCATAGTTTTGATGTCATCACTATTATTCTACAATGTAGAAAATAGTAAAAAAATATATTTAAACAACCTGGAATAAGTAGGTGTATCCAAACTTTTGACTGGTACTGTATATTATTATTATTATTATTCTCTGTAATCCTACTACTAGCCACCTGGCAAGTTGGCTTTAGCTAGCCCAGATAGGTTCCCAATCTCCCAATCTCATAACTATCTTCCAAGAAGCTGGCTTGTCTAACTATCTCTGCTGGCATGCCAGCAGGCAAGGTTTGGTACACATTAGATAATAAACAACCATCAAATTTACTGAATAAGACTCACATTCATTTCAATCTTTTACCAAGATTTTTGCAGGGATGCAGAGAAGCTTATCTAGTTTCTTAAAAAAAATATCCACCAGGGCCTCCCGAGTGGTGCAGCGGTCTAAGGCACTGCATCACAGTGCTAGAGGCGTCACTACAGACCTGGGTTCGGTCCCAGGCTGTATTACAACCGGCCGTGATAGGAAGTACCATAGGGCGGCGCACAATTGGCACAGCGTCATCTGGGTTAGGGGAGGGTTTGGCCAGGGGTGCTTTACTTGGCTCATCACACTCTGATGACTCCTTGTGGCAGGCCGGGTGCCTGCCGGCTGACCTTGGTCATCAGTTGAATGGTATTTCCTCCAATACATTGGTGCTGGTGGGAGTTAAGAAGCTTGGCGGGTCATGTTTCGGAGGATGCATTACTCGACCTTTGCCTCCCGAGCGTGTTGGGGAGTTGCAGCGATGAGACAAGATGGGGTAAACATATATAAAGGGGGTAAACATATATAAATAAATAACCACCAGTCAGAGGGATACACAGATATGGAGTAAAATATACTTATTTTTTTACATAGAATTAAGCAGAATGATCATGGATCTCGATTGCAGGAAAAAGCCATCCTCACCTAATTTGTGCCCCCTCAGATTTTTGGGGTGCATGACGCCCCTGTATATAAACATCTAAAACCGACATCATAGAAATATACATACTGATTCTTCTCTCTGTTTCTCTCTTTCCTCCTTCCCCGCAGGCCTGGTAACTCCATATATGTGGCCTTAGGTAGGGAGAGTCCTGTTGCCTCTACTCTCTTACTGGACAAAGGGGCTGTGGTTCAGTCGGACGGTCAGACATCCAACTATAGATCCTTAACATCCCCTGAGGTGGGTAATGACATGGGGATGGGAAGGTAAATAGCTGGAACAGTGTACCTGCTCAATCAGGTCATGGTCATATTCATTAGGGCACACCGTAGCAAAAGGTTTTGTAACGGATAACAAAAATGAGCACAGATTGTCCCTCACGTTTTCAGGCAGTTTTTTTTCTGTTTTCTGTTTTGTCTAATGTATACAACCCATGTGTGAAAGTCTAGTAGGCAGCAGCAGATTTAAATGTAACTGTTCAAACTATAATCGTTCATACAGAGAAAATAAAAATATTGACTTTGTCCTTTCAGTATTTTTTGAGTACTTTACCCTCTGTTTCTATTGTTGAGGCCATAAATAAGAATATGAGCGCTAATCCCCTCCCCCCTTAACCTCCTCAAAAGGTTGGAACGTTTCTGGGACCTCTTCTCCGACTGGACTGTGTCTCCATGTGAGAAAGTGAGAGATGAAAGAGGAGAAAAGATTGAAAGAGGAGAGAGTTTTGGACAGAAGCCAACAAGAATGCCCCCTAACCTCTTTTTGCAATCCATAATAAAGAGTAATAATGTCTAATCAGGTAAAATAATGTGAACCATTAAAGCAGACAGCAGAATGGAGATTGGATGAGCTGCGTCAGAGGAACTTGTTCAACGGAGATTGCTTACTTCAGCCAGGAGGGCAGCTAGACCCTCTGAGCACTGAATCACCCTCAATCATAGAGAGTGAGAGAGAACTTAAAAGAGAAAGGGATTGAGAGCAAGAGGAAAGAGGGGTGGACGTAACGGAGAGGGGGAATGAAAGGGTTGGAGAAAGAGAAGAGGTGGGGCAAAGAGTGAGAGACAATGAATAGAGAGAGTTATTGTAATCTGTGGTTCTCTCTAGGTGACCTGCCATTTATAGGGCTAGCGCTGACAGCTTCTCTCTGTCTCCTGGGCAGATGGTTAATGCTGCCTAGGTGAGCTGTTCATTGGTCAGGCTTGGCTGGCTCCACGGGCAGCAGACACGTGCCAACTATCCCCACCGTCAAGAGGCTGGTGTGGTACAGACGGTGAGGCGGCCATTACCGAGTGGTAGCAGCTGTGGTCCATACACCCAGCGCCCGCTAGCAGTGAATCACGTATGTTAGCATGATGAGGCTAACTCTTTCAGGCAGTCTGTAAGGCTGGCTTTGAAGACAGCTGTGTACAGATGTAAGCTATTGGAGTGCATAGTACTACTACTACCTGGTCAACAAAAGAGTAGCCTCCTTGTGTGTGGTCGTACTTCTACGGCCTCTGGCAAGAGATGTGTGGCCCTTTATGGCACAGGTGGTAGTGTGCTAGCCCTCAGGCTTGCAGGAGTCTGTCAGGAGTGACATGTATAGTAAGTAGCACGTCAGCATACTGTAGGTGACATAATTACAGTGGTTAAATGTCAGCATTTTGATATATTCTAATGTTGTGGATCGAGTGTGTAAAGTTTCTCAGTTGCACAGTGGAGTTGCTCTTTCAAGGTCCTGAGATGTATCTCTGAGCTCACACTTCTTCTGGCACTGAAGATTCTAGTTGAAAAAGAAACCTCTTAAGAATATTATAATTTCATTAGTGCTGCTACATAGTGAAGCCCTTGTGCCCTTGTGTGGGGTCTCGTTCTCTACTGTCCTGTCTTCTAAAGCGACGAGTTTGTGCAGAGAGGGATAAAAAATGCACTGCTGCAGTCCAAGGGTCTTTGTGCATGCTTGAGAATGACTACATTGCAGTTGGCGAACGCAGACTAACTGATGATCTACAAATCACCTCACATCCTAAATGACGGCTCATTGTGGTTTTTTGGTAGTCTGCAATCCCCACCTGCAATATAGTCAATCTCAAACACACCCCTTTTCTCTATAGTTTAGCCTGTGTGGATGAGTAGACCTGTTCGTTTATGTCTGCACTGATGGTTTAACTTGACTATAGATGACTGCAGCAGTGGCACAGAGATATCTCATTGTTCACCCTGAATGCTACTGGATTAAATAATGAATCTATCAATGCAATTATATGTTTTTATCAATAAACTCAATTTCTCTCATGCAATGTTACCCATTATACTAAAATTTACAATCCGTTTCAGAGAATATCATATCTATGCTCTGCTTAATATGTGTGTGTGTGTGTGTGTGTGTGTGTGTGTGTGTGTGTGTGTGTGTGTGTGTGTGTGTGTGTGTGTGTGTGTGTGTGTGTGTGTGTGTGTGTGTGTGTGTGTGTGTGTGTGTGTGTGTGTGTGTGTGTGTGTGTGTGTGTGTGTGGATGAATGAGAGCATTAATGAATTAAGCTGCTCATTATGATGGTCTGTTCTTGTTGGTCATTAAAAAAACGCATGTAGAATTTGTCACCCTGGCCCGATGGAGTCTGGGTAATTATGGTTAATGTCTCATCTCCTATTCAAGACTGGAGCATCATGCTTGGGAGGGTCGCGCAGCAACGACCCCCTGACCTCATATTTTATTCATCTTAACAGTCATATTATTCATGATTAACAGATTTTCACAGAACAAAAGTTAGATTCATATTCATGTCATACAATTTAGTTCATGCTAACAGTTTTTATAAGATATAATAAAGTTTTTGCCTTGTGCAAACAAAATGTCATAATCTCACTTTCAGCCCTATTCAGATTCATACCTCTGTGTCTTTTGTCTCTTGAATTTGATATGACTTGAGAGAGAAAGAGAGATGAATTCTAAAAAATACAATTTGAAAGAAAAGAGTGTGTGTGCATGTGTGTGTGTTTGTGTGACAGAGACCTCGTTAATAATGACACAGACCAATTTCAATCCTAGCTCCCACGTCTTTCCTCCACTTGTGCATCTCAATTATTTGTTCAGAGGCTGGTGTGACAATGGCATGGGTTATGGTTGCCTTTGGCATGCTAAACAGGAAGACAGCCTGAAAGTAAGTCACTGTCAGTGGGCAGTACCAAGCCCTTTGTTTTCTGGAGGGGACCTGCTCCCTGGACTTCAAAGGTGGGATTATGTTGAAAAGAGAAAAACAAAAGAAAACTTCATCTAATGCCCGCTTTTGAAGTTATGGAGATATATAATACCCCCCACCCCCTATCCATCTTTTGTGGCACACACACACTCATAGGCACACATGCACACACACATGCACACAGACACACACAGTGCTACCTCTTGAGTTCTTGCAAAAACTGAATTTGATTGACAGATTGAATAACCAATTCATTTGATAATTAACGTTTAGAGCTTCCAATTATAGGCCTATATGCTACATGTTACAACAATATTCGGAAAATGATATTTGATGTTAGCATAGTCTAACAGCCTGTTTCAATATAATTCAATATGTGGGACGTTGGCTTGTATACAAAAACTGTGAAATCACTTGTTAATAAACGGTTTCATTTGGGTAAGGTTCCGCGCGAGTCAGAACGTTTTTTTGGCGCTTTATTGCCCTCGCCCATGTGTGTGATTATGTGTAGATGATTCAAACCTAACAATAACTATAAAAGGCATAAACTACTCTTCAGCTTCGTGACGAGCTCTGTGAATATCACGATACCCCTCAAAGCAAACATTTGCCTTCTTGTTTGTATTACAACATTTTCAAGAGCGTGAATGAGTTTGAATAAGCTTGAATGTAACCCCATAAATTGAAACCTGAAATATCGTGTGTAGGCCTATAGGCCTAATAAGGTGCAAAATAGTTGAACTTGTTCTCATGACTTTCGCACGAGGTGTCACACACTAAATGAAAACTAGCAAACAACATCAGAAAAAAACGTCTCGATAATTCAAACAAATCATTCCAATAAAAACTTAACACAATAACTCATGACAGATTATGTATTTCGTTTAAAGTTCTTTATAAAACTCTTAAGATAAATAATGTTATTTTACAGTTATAACATTTATCTTACGTGCTAATAACAACAGTCCATATACATTGTGTTATTATTAAACTACACATTAGATTCAATTAAATCTAATGAACAAAAACTTTAAAACAATTTACATTATCCACTCAAACATGTAAAAACTGAGGCAGCAAGTTTTGATCTTCCTTTATTTAATTTTTATTTAATTAATTATGATTATTAAATCAAAACTCTCTTTGGGTCAATTCCTGATTGTATTTCAGTGCCACTTTTAATGTGGCAAATGCCTTCACAATGTGCTAATGGTTTAAGAACAAATTATGCTGAAATGCGTGGTAGCCAACTCATCACTGAATGATAGGACTACTGTCTGAATTCCTTCACAGGTCACCATACCTGCTCAACTTTTAGACAACTATAGGCTAAATGATTAATATTTTAGATACTGCTCTTGCCCCTTATGTTGTTTGTTCCCTCATCGATACAGAATCGAGTTTTTGACGTTTTGTCAGGTTAAGGCAGCAGGAGAGCCGGGTGTATCGGATTGCCCATGCCCTCCAAAGGATGGGAACCATTCTTCTCCAGCAAGGATGAAGGGGAGCAGAGATGCGATGGGCCGGGCGGAAGGCCCGAAAGACCGGGCATCGGACCCACAGAAGGGGTCGGTTTGATGGGCACGGGCATGGTGGGTAGCGTCTGTCCGCTCGCGTGATGGTAGAGGTCCTTCATGGACACGCCAAAAGGAGCGTACTCTGAGGAGACTGGTATGGGCATGGCGCTCATGGAATCTGACAGCATGCCGACGTGCGGCCACATTGAGTTGACCACACTGCTGAGCTGCGCGGGCACAGGGTAGCCCAGGTGCTGCATTACCGAAGTGATGGGCAGCCCGCTCGTCATCACGCCCTTGTAGTCCCGACCTATGATGTTCTCAATGGCGAACGGGTGCTTGAAGCCGCCGGACTGTCCGCAGTTGATGCTACCGTAGCTCTGGAAGTGGGGGAGCCTTCCCACTGCCGCGGCGGGCCCTTGGTGCTCATGATGTCCTCCACTCAGCTTTCCCTGGTGGTGGAAATAGTGCATCATCGGGGAGCTCTTGCAGGCCATGTGCTCAGCGCGCAGCAGTTTGAAGCGCTTCCTCCTGCGTAGAAAGCTGCCGTTTTCGAACATGTCCCCACAGTCTGGGTGCAGGGCCCAAAAGCTGCCTTTCCCCGGCTGGTCGGGCCGCCGGGGGATTTTGATGAAGCAGTCGTTAAAGGACAAGTTGTGTCGCAGAGAGTTCTGCCACCGCTGTGTGTTCTCCCGGTAGTAAGGGAATCGGTCCATGATGAACTTGTAGATGTCGCTCAGTGGGAGCATCTTCTCGGTGGAGTTCTGGATAGCCATGGCTGTCAGAGAGATATAAGAGTAAGGCGGCTTCTGGTCGCTGTACGAGTTCTTCCCCGGACGAGGCATGCTTTTGGTTACTTATTTATGATGTATCAATAGCATAAGCTGTATATTGTTTGTTGAGGGCGCCTGAATATTGTTGCTAGTCTTTGGTCAGTATGAGTGACTTTGCGCGAGTCAGAGTTTTCCAAAGTTTGGAGACTCCAAAATCATTGATCTCCTGGCATGTTGTTCTTCTTTTAGTGGTGTACATGGAAGATCCTAGGTGAGTCAGTCAGGCAAACACAGACACAGACTCTGGTCATGTTCTCTCCAGAGGAATTACCCAAAGATGCGGATCACAAAAAGCACCAAAAGGTTTCCTTGAAGAATCGTGTTTTTTTTCTTCCACAGGCGCACACTAACTTAGCCTACACGTTCATCTCGCGCGTAAAAGTACAACACATCAAATACAGTCCGTCTCTTGCGCAGTCTCTGCGACAGTACAGGGCAAGGGGTTGGTGATGCTCCTCGCTTCGGGCCTAGTGCTCTTCGTGTGCGCTCTTCTGGCCACCCCGCGCCGTTTTTGTAAGGCTGGAGCGGCGCAGAGACCCCTGCAGGTCTCGCTCTATTATCACATGGCATTCAGGCACTTACGGACCCGTCGCGGGGGAAGGGGAGGGATGGATGGTGAGGATTACAGGAAAGGGGAAGGGAGAATCTAAACACATCCGTGCGCCCTTAGCCGGTGCCAATCAGGAAACTCACGCGCTCCGAGAGGAAAAAGGGTGGACATAATAGTATTAGTGATGGGGCAAATAAAATCCCATAAGAGTAGCCTATAATCTAATAATACTAATGTTAATATTATGATTACTATAAAGAGATTATTAAAAGATTATTAAAAAACAGACCAAAATGTTCTTACACTTTTTAAAATTGTGGAATAGCCCTACAGCCTACGTCTTTATTATAATAAGTTGAAATGTAATTTATCTTTCACCAATTTTGTACATTTTAGTCCCCGATAGGCCTAATTGTAAATCATTCATGAAAATTAACAACTTGTCTCTGTGCTTTATGTTAGTTAATAAGATCAACTTGAAACACTGTGGCTTTTTAACTAGGCTACTACAGATCCCTGAATTATTAAAGTTGCGTTTTTTATAATTCATTATAGGCTTTATCTTTATTTTCTATCTTAGTTTTCTCTTTGTTTATGTGAAGAAATATGACCGATTCCAAGCTAGTCCTAGCTACACTGAGTGTACAAAACATTAGGAACACCTTCCTGATATTGAGTTGCACCCCCTTTGCCTTCAGAACAGCCTCAATTCGTCCGGGCATGGACTCTACAAGGTGTCGAAAGCGTTCCACAGGGATGCTGAACCATGTTGACCAACGCTTTCCACACTTGTGTCAAGTTGGCTGGATGACCTTTCGGTGTTAGACCATTCTTGATGCAGACGGGAAACTGTTGAGGGTGAAAAACCCAACAACGTTGCAGTTCTTGACACACTCAAACCGGTGCGCGTGGCACATACTACCATACCCCATTCAAAGGCACTTAAATATTTTGTCTTGCCCATTCACTCTCTGAATGGCACACATACACAATGCATGTCTCAATGTTCTCAAGGTTTAAAAATCATTATTTAACCTGTCTGTTCCCCGGGCGCCGAAGACGTGGATCTCGATTAAGGCAGCCCTCCGCACCTCTCTGATTCAGTGGGGTTGGGTTACACATTTCAGTTGAATGCATTCAGTTGTACAACTAACTAGGTATCCCCATTTCCCTTTCCTCCCCTTCATCTACACTGATTGAAGTGGATTTAACAAGTGACATCAGTAAGGGATCATAGTTCCTTATGTTTTGTACACCAAGTGTATTTTATGCACAGTAATTTTGATGCTTCAAAATTAAACTTTATGCAACCTGTTTAACTTTATGCACGCTGTTCAGAAGGATAACTCATACAGTGCCTTCAGAAAGTATTCATACTTTCACATTTTGTTGTGTTACAGCCTGAATTCAAAATGGATTACATAGATTGTTTTTATCTCACCCAACTACACATAATGACAAATGACAAAGTGAAAACATATTTTCAGACATTTTAGCTAAATTATTGAAAATTAAATACAGTATCTCGATTTACATAAGTATTCACACCCCTGAGTCAATACATGTTAGGATCACCTTTGACAACGATTACAGCTGTGAGTCTTTCTGGGTAAGTCTCTAAGAGCTTTGCACACCTGGATTGTACAATATTTGCACATTATTATTTTAAAAATTCTTGAAGCTCTGTCAAGTTGGTTGTTGATCATTGCTAGACAGCCATTTTCAAGTTTTGCCATAGATTTTCAAGCCAATTTAAGTCAAAACTTTAACTAGGCCACTCAGGAACATTCAAAATTGTCTTGGTAAGCAACTCCAGTGTACATTTGGCCTTATCTTTTAGGTTATTGTCCTGCTGAAAGGTGAACTTGTCTCCCAGTGTCTGTTGGAAAGCAGACTGAACCAGGTTTTCCTCTAGCATTTTACCTGTGCCATTTCTTTTTATCCTAAAAAACTCCATAGTCCTTGATGATGACAAGCATACCCATAACATGAGCAGCTGCGGCCCCCATCAAAGTTGTCCATAACTTATGTAGGCTATGAACACACACACACGTTGATTAATTGCTGAGAGGTGATTTGTTGCAACCAACCTGCCATCTCACGCACGTACGCACGCACGCACATACACGCACACACACACACACAATCATGTTGTTGGAGATTAATTGCGGTGAGGAGACTCGTTGCAGCCAACCTGCTGTCTGTTTGTTTAAACACCCTCTCGTGTATCCTACAAGGATGTAAACAAACTTGCTCCCATCTCTGAGTTAATTAACAGAATAACAAAAGCTGTTCCTGCTTTTGCATTGCCAGGTGTAATGTCTCGGCCCTTGATGGCGCCCACAAAGACATTACAATACCCATTGGGCACAGACGTCAGTTCAACGCAGTGGCGTGTATTCATGGATGCGAAGGAAAGCCAGTCTTCTCAAAAAAATTAACAATAAAAAAACATAAAACAAGTGTTCTTTCGTCTCTCTCTGCTTCAGAATGTTCCTTCAATTCGCAAGAGGCTGAATGTATCTCACAGGAGAAAGCTTCAGAGCGAGTGAAACAGCGCCCCTCTATCTCTCTATGGTCCAAACGAGAATTACATTGTTGCCGCCTGTAGCATTGAATGCAAGAGAAGCCAGCAACCATCTGGCCTCCATTGACAAAAAAAGTATTAAAACATTTGCCAATTAGAGTTGAGCTAAACTAAATGGTCCTGGTGCACCAAAAAACAGTTTCAAGGGAAGCCAGCTTCGATTTGCCGTCACTCCTATCAAATCCCATTGAGAGCATATGTCTTTAACAGAAAAACTTGAATTGTTGAATCTCGTTGTGTTGTTGTCCTCTAGTGGCTAGCTAGCCAGCTAGCTAAAATTGTCCCTTTCCTAAATTAGTCATGGATGGAGATAGGGATTTGGACTTGTGGTTTTACTTAATTCTCCGTACTGGACAATGATTATAATAACGATTCTGATCCAACCATTAATTCATATACTGTTGTGCCCCTGGCCGGAGAGGATGGCAGTTCAATATGTAGCTAGATGTGGAAGGCTACTGTTAACTAGCTAACGTTGCCCATGAATGGAAGTTAGGCTAGCGAGCAATCATTTTAGCCAGGTAGCCTAGGACAACAACAAGCATGTACTGTATGATAGAGTGATAGACCGCTTCATCAACATGAAAGAGAGGAGGATGGCATTGGCGTTTTTCTACAAGTTTCTACTTGCACGAACACACACAAACACACACAAACACACACACAGAAATCAGAATCATGGACAGGCACATCATATTTAGCTTACTTTGATTGACTTTGATTGGTTGTCACCGTATTAGACTAAGCAGAGGAAATTTGATGATGTTGAAATATTGAAGTTGAAATGGTGCTGGAATAGTGGAGGCAGTTCCTGTTTTCTTTGCGACTTGCAGTAACTCTCTGTGGTTCTAAATCAATAGTTGTTTAGTGGCCCGAAAATGTCGGAAACATTAACGTGCTTGACCATGCTGTACATCATGTCTGTTACTGTACATGGAATATGCTTTGTGGACTTCACTGGACAGAGGTTGCTATCCGGTTTTGTGATAAAACAAAGATGTGGCTGAATTTATTCTGCTACTGTCTTTTTATTGTCTCGGCCTTTAGGCCTATATATCATGGTCGCATGATATATAGAGCCAACAACGCAATTATCACAACACACAGGTTGCAAATAGATTTTTTTGGGGGGGGGGGGGGCTTCCCCAGTGATTTTACCCATGCACCACTACTGGTTTAACGTCTAGTTTTGATTTACATTTGGTTGGGTTGTCAACTTAAGTGAATTCAACTTGACATCAACAAAAATGTAGGTTAAAAGTTGTGTGAAAAAGAGAGGAAATATTGATGACTTTGATTCAGCATCATCACATAGTTTTTTCGGTTGAAATGACATGAAAAAACGTTGATTCAACCAGGCTTGCCCAGTGAGTAATGAAGCCTTCCATGATTTAACTTCCATGGAGAGAGGTCAGCAAATTTAATTAAGCTGAGCTTGCTATATTAGATATGAATATTCAAACCGGTGTCAATTAATTAGCCAACAGATCTCTCCCATTATGTCCCCCCCAAAGTCCTTCAAGCACTAAAGGGTTACCGGTGCCAAAGGAGAGCATATTTTATACATATGAGTCTTTATATTAGCAGCTCTTTTTGTCGCTCGCTGACAAAGAGAGCACTTTTAAAACGAATTTAGGCTATAGGCTTCATGAAAAATGCATTGTTTTTCAGAGCATAAAAATGTGTTGGTGCCCTTTGAGGCCCACAGAGGCTAAACACTTGGGAAAGATAAATATTAAATCTGTTTTCACAAAGGGGGCCGTTTAGTAGACACCACGCTGATATGCATAACACAATTAATTAGGTACTGTAGTCTGCAGCATCCAACTCCTGGACAAATAACTAGGCTACTTGTAAAGCACACCTTCTGGGCATACTGAACATATGCTGGAATTATCCTTAATTGACTAATTACGTAAATTACTCATATATTTTTTTTTACATCACATCAATTATAAAAGATATATCAATTAATTTAGCATAAATTAAGGCTGCACACCGCTGTAGAACGAGGTATGGGGATGAAGGCGCAGGGAGGGGGCCCACACATGGTGGTGGGGGTTGCGGGAAAGGGGTCGTCTGTATGTTTCGAGAGTCTAATATTTATTTGTTTAGTTTAGGGCAGGATATTCTTCCTCTGTCTCCCATTTGAAAAGAGATGTGGAAAATGGCAATTATGATAATAATCTTTAAGGACCCCTCACAAAGTCATCATGGGCGCATCGCGGCATAGCGAGCCATTTAAATCAATTAGTATTGTTTCAACAGGAAAATGAGCCGGTTTGGGAGTGGTAAGGCTTACCGTTGGAGTAATGGGAAATTATTTAGTGGTGACGCTTAATGCTCCGTGATCGCTCTATTTCCCCATAAAACAGCGGGTGGGTGGTGATGGCGTTTCCATGTTGTCGTTAAAAGTTCTTGGAAACTCAGTCAAGTTCTGGCGAATTTATAGGCCTCACGAGTCGTGACAGAAAAGTGGCTTTTTGGTTGGAAAGATTACACAAATCTGGTCTTCATTTAGTAATTTGAGTAATGCCGGCCTATACACAATGTGTCTGATCCATGTCGACTAAGTGAATTACACTCGCATCAGAGACATTTGTTTTTCAGAGAAAATACAATAAGGAAGATCATTTGATTTGGCGCGAGTCGGTTGTGGTGTAGTGGTTAGTAGGTTACGCGAGCGAGGCAGTTGATGCTTTACCGGGCGACAGACGCTGGGCGGCAGTGGTAACCTCTCTTCATCAACTCCCTCTCTTTTTCCCTCCCCGCCTATTTCGACGACAATGTTCTGCACATGCCACACCATTGGTTATGTATGCAACCTGCCCTGGCCATGCAAGCCCCAGTTATTTGCTAAAATGTTACAGTTGTGGAGTTGACCAGCCTGGTTAGTCCAAATAACTGAAGAAGTCTATTTAAGTTAGAGGATAAGGTGGGGTAACTTGAGGTAAATTGATCTAATATTTAGTCATTTAGAAAAAGTTAGATATTTACAGTATAATCTAATTAAGTTAGATGTAACCTTTTAATATACATACCATTAAGGGAGACTAAATAATCCACTTGTTTAGAGATAAAAAACATTTATCCGTTTTTAATAAAGCAGTCAAATTTAAGGTGAGTGTGTTGGGGGCGACTGGCCCCTCCTCCAATGGGACTGTCCCCCTGGCAAGCCAATGCAAGTTCAATGGTACCTACACTGAACAAAATAGAAAAGCAACATGCAAAAATGTCAAAGATTTTACTGAGTTACAGTTCATATAAGGAAATCAGTCAATGGAAATAAATGCATTAGGCTTTAATCTATGGATTTCACATGACTGGGAATACAGATGCATCTGTATTCTGTTTTTACATTGACCCCCCCCTTTGTTTTTACACCGCTGCTACTGCTGTTTATTATCTATGCATAGTCACTTTACAAATGACCTCGACTGTACCCCCACACATTGACTCGGTACCGGTACCCCCTTTATAGAGCATTGTTATTGTTATCTACATTTATTGTGTTACATTTGGATTGATTTGATTTTTTTACTTTAGTTTATTTAGTAAATATTTTATTAACTCTATTTCTTGAACTGCATTGTTGGTTAAGGGCTTGAAAGTAAAGTCACCTGTTATATTTTGGGCATGTGACAAATATAATTTGATTTGAACATGCAACAATTTCAAAGATTTTACAGAGTTACAGTTGATAAAAGGAAATCAGTCAATTGAAATAAATTCATTAGGCCCTAATCTATGGATTTCACATAATTGTGAATATAGATACTGTAGGCATCTGTTGGTCACAGATACCTTAAAAATGTGTATTTGAATATTAAATTAAATTAAAATAAAATGTTATAAACAGTACACAGTTACAGTCACTCATCCTTCTAGATAACTTGAAACAGTCTAACCAGGTCTTGTGTCTTGAAGTTGCTGATAGCTATTGCTAGCCAACTTCTTTTGCCAATTAGCTTTAGCCAGGTGTGTGACCATGGCAAAGTTGGTTTGACATTGAATAGCCTAGCTCTGGGGCTAGGTTAGGGACCGTCAATAAATTACACAATGTAAATGGGACAACATTTTCATGTTGCATATATTTTAGCTATCTCATTAAATGCTTTCATATTTGTATATGAATTTCTACATTTTATAGTTGGTTTGAGGTTTTAAGTCATTGAAATTTGTCGCTATTGACATTTTCTTTACATTATCCCACGTACATTGTGTAATTTATTGATGGTCCTTAACTAGCCCCATAGTGATATGTCAAACCAAATTGACCATAGGCATTATGATCAGGTCCAACACGATCTCACATTCAATTCATTTGCGTAGGATTGAAATAAATAACTATAGGAAAACTGTTACTGTACTCTTCACCATCTTGACATACCATTTCTTCCTATTGTCTCGCAAATCTCTGTTTCGGATGAGACTAACTGACCAAATTATCCTATTTACGCTTTGTATGGTCAAATATGACACTAGAATATATGTTTCTGACTCATATTGATGCCACATAAGCCGTTTTCAAAACGAGAAGTTGCTTTTTAGGGGCAGTTACTCTCTAACCCTATTTGAGACGGACGCTGTTCACTGCACCGTGGTGCTGAATGCCAGATCTCGGAACCCCTCTTATGCGGCTGTCGATAGTACTGAAATCTAAAGTCGGATGTTCAACCACAATTTATGTGTGGTTTCAACAAAGTAGGCCGAGACTTCAGAAAATTGTTTTCATTTTGTTTTCAATCAAGGAAAAACAATATTCATTTTGACTAGCCTATATTAGCCTATTTTATTTTATAGTAAAATGATATAGAATTACATTTAGTTGAGGAACAAAACGAGATTATTACTAAGTGCTAGCAAGTCAGTTACAGTGATGACCATAATGACTAGGCCTCCTGTTTACAGAGGACCGGAGTGAGCTTGAAGAGTGGTGAGCGACAGGCTGCTAAGGTGTTTGTTGCTCCAATTTTACATAAGCTACCATGGTTTGATATTGTGAGAACTGTTTAAGGCCAAACGCAAGTCACCTGGCTGCAAAGTCACCCCTAAAAACGCAATGTTACCTGAGAGAGTCCCAAATCCAAATGGATAAATCTGATGGCACATGTATTTATCATGATGACCTCCATTTTAAATATTAAAGTTTCAGAACTGGCTTGTTACCCAGACTCTGTCTGTCCCTGTGTGTGTGTGTGTGTGTGTGTGTGTGTGTGTGTGTGTGTGTGTGTGTGTGTGTGTGTGTGTGTGTGTGTGTGTGTGTGTGTGTGTGTGTGTGTGTGTGTGTGTGTGTGTGTGTGTGTGTGTGTGTGTGTGTGTGTGAGTGAGACAGAGATCTTGCCTAACTTGTGTTACTTTGTTCTTATAACAACATGCTTTACGTTTTAATTCAATTGGGAGTTGGGTTTGATTTCTATTCAACACTAAAGTTATACTAATAAATAAATAATAAAATAAAAATGTTTTAATCTACATGGATACATTTTTGCCATTGGCGGGGATTCCCAAACGCTGGGTGCGCGTTGAATTCAGCGAGCCCCCCCCCCCCCCTTTTGCAAAGCTTCTCGTCACATCCACTCCAGAGTGGGCCAGCCCATAGAGATAGATAGAGGACTCATCTTTGACTGTGCCATTATAGCGTCTCTGACAGCATGGGCAGCGGCATTGAGGCTACAACCCATAGGAATCTCATCCAGTTGACTACTTTAAAATGGTGGAAGCACGGTGGAAGTCAGTCTCCGCTAGTTACCACAAAATCAGAATTGGCTATATTGTAAAAGTAAATGAAAACAAAAATATGCTTTGTGGTCTTAATTTAAGGATAGGCATAAGGTTAGCAGTGTGTTTAAGGTTAGGTTCAAAATAAGATTTTAAAAAGAGAAACGGTAGAAATAGGCGGGCTTTATGGCTGTGGTAACTAGTGACGAACGTGGAAGCCCTCAATGGCGCTGCCCAAGCTAAATTACCTTTTGGCCACTAGAGGACACTGACATTCTCTATGGGCCAGCCGGGAGAGGGAGGACCGCTAGCTGAGCAAGTGCTGCAGTGAGCGCAGCGGGGGATTCGGTGGCTAGCGCAACTACGACAACAAGCGTTGCAAAATTGTACATGGAGGCTCAAGCATCCCCACAATGACAGAGGCCAACATGGAAGATTATTTGCGGCGGGCCAAGACAATGCTGGTGAGTTTTAGCCTAAACAGCCCGCGGATAATAAGGGTTTTACTGGTTGGGATGATGACAACGTCCTACATACAGTCTGTATTCCTGTTGCTGAAAACGTAGTCTCTTGTTTCTTTGCTCCCCAAGCATAAGTAGTAGGCTAGGCTACTGCGGACGTCCGGAATGATGAAGAAAAACGAATGGTCCAAACCATAAGCTTCTCCTGCCACACATTTTAAAAATGTATTTTAATGAGTCACGCACAAGCTTCGCACGCACCTGTGCTGCAGGTCTGTCATCACGCTTATTCGTATTTTATTGAAAAACAAATAGCCACATACTGTCTCGGCAGAACACATACAAGTAGTTTCCAGTAAAACGTTGTTGAAAACACCTGATGACTACTCACTTACTTGATCGGTAGGCTAAAGGATACTACCTGTTAGTTGCAGGAAGGTACGTCACAATAAAATAAATGCGTGTAGGCCTGTAACATTAGTTAGTTAGTCTAACGATCAACATTCCGGTGAGGTCTGAAGTTTCTTGATTTTGATTGGTCATTCTCCACAAAGTTATTTTTTATATTCAGCCCCATGAATAGTCAGACCCCAGTGAAGGCAGTCTTATTCTGCATACTGCATATCTCTAGACCCCTGCATTACAGTTTTATGTTGTGGGTGTTGGAAGCCTAATTGTGGCAATAGGCCTATTGTTGGAGTGTTTGTGTAATGGTTGTTTTTTTCTAGTCCATCTATTGGCTACACAGTCCCCTTCGTGTGATGAGACCATGAAATCCTAGGATGACATAGAAGGATAACACACAATTCAAACAGTCATCACTAGCCGGCCTCTGCCCAGTACCCTGCCCTGAATCTTAGACGCTGTCACTAGCCGGTTACCACCCTGTACTCTACCCTGCTCCTTAGACTGCTGCCCTATGTACCAAGAGTCATTGAACACTGGTCACTTATTATATACCATATTCTAGTCATGGGTCATCCTACAGTTGAAGTCGGAAGTTTACATGCGCTTAGGTTGGAGTCATTAAAACTCGTTTTTCAACCACTCCACAAATTTCTTGTTAACAAACTATAGTTTTGGCAAGTTGGTTAGGACATTTTCTTTGTGCATGACACAAGTCATTTTTCCAACAATTGTTTACAGACAGATTATTTCACTTATAATTCACTGTATCACAATTCCAGTGGGTCAGAAGTTTACATACGCTAAGTTGACTGTGCCTTTAAACTGCTTGGAAACTTCCAGAAAATTATGTCATGGCTTTAGAAGCTTCTGATAGGCTAATTGACATACTTTGAGTCAATTGGAGGTGTACCTGTGGATGTATTTCAAGGCCAACCATCAAACTTAGTCCCTCTTTGCTTGACATCATGGGAAAATCAAACGAAATCAGTCAATTGTAGACCTCCACAAGTCTGGTTCATCCTTGGGAGCAATTTCCAAACGCCTGAAGGTAACACGTTCATCTGTGAAAACAATAGTACACAAGTATAAACACCAGGGGACCACGCAGCCGTCATACCACACAGGAAGGACATGCGTTCTGTCTCCTAGAGATTAACGTATTTTAATGCGAAAAGTGCAAATCAATCCCAGACAACAGCAAAGGACCTTGTGAAAATGCTGGAGGAAACAGGTATAAAAGTATCTACATCCACAGTAAAACGAGTCCTATATCGACATAACCTGAAAGGCCGCTCAGCAAGGAAGAAGCCACTGCTTCAAAACCGCCATAAAAAAGACAGACTACGGGTTGCAACTGCACATGGGGACAAATATTGTACTTTTTGGAGAATGTCCTCTGGTCTGATGACACAAAAATAAAACTGTTTGGCCGTAATGACCAGCATTATGTTTGGAGGAAAAAGGGGAGGCTTGCAAGTTGAAGAACACCATCCCAACCGTGAAGCACGGGGTGGCAGCATCATGTTGTGGGGGTGCTTTGCTGCAGGAGGGACTGGTGCACTTCACAAAATAGATGGCATCATGAGGAGGTAAAATTATGTGGATATATTGAAGCAACATCTCAAGACATCAGTCAGGAAGTTAAAGATGGGTCGCAAATGGGTCTTCCAAATGGACAATGACCCCAAGCATACTTCCAATGTTGTGGCAAAATGGCTTAAGGTCAACAAAGTCAAGGTATTGGAGTGGCCATCACAAAGCCCTGACGTCAATCCTATAGAAAATTTGTGGGCAGAACTGAAAAAGCGTGTGTGAGCAAGGAGGCCTACAAACCTGACTCAGTTACACAAGCTCTGTCAGGAGGAATGGGCCAAAATTCACCCAACTTATTGTGGGAAGCTCGTGGAAGGCTACCTGAAATGTTTGACCCAAGTTAAACTATTTAAAGGCAATGCTACCAAATACTAATTGAGTGTATGTAAACTTCTGACCCACTGGGAATGTGATGAAAGAAATAAAAGCTGAAATAAATTATTCTTTCTACTATTATTCTGACATTTCACATTCTTAAAATAAAGTAGGGATCCTAACTGACCTAAGACAGGGAATATTTACTCTGATTAAATGTCAGGAATTTTGAAATACTGAGTTTAAATGTATTTGGCTAAAGTGTATGTAAACTTCTGACTTCATCTGTATGTTAAAAACAGATAAGATTAGCATTGCTGCAGAATAATTTTGTTGAAATATAATTTGATCTCTCAAAAATTAAGTTAATTGATTGCACCATTTGGCTATTTTAATTTATAGGATTCATGCAATATTCAATAAATATAGTACCTAACATCCGATTTGGACCAAACTTTTTTCTAACATTGAGTAAGACATGAAGAATCAAAAGAAATGGTCAAAAGCCACCCACGGACCCCCCACGCCATTCCCACCCCACAACCATGAAACATTATCAGTTCTATATGTTTGACAAGTGGTATGGAGCTGCTGCTTGGGAGTATTGTTTCAATGAGCCAGGTATGACAGCAACCCAGGCTTTGGTTTTGTTTACCTGGGCAATGTTTCAAATGGTAACTTTTAGCATTTGTGTCACTAATCCAATGCAAGCCAATGGTATCAATATTAGCATTTTCACGCGTTATGTCCAAATTATCCGAAAGTATCTAAAAATGTGTTGTTACTCAATGATGTTACTTATCGATGATTGGATATGAAGCACACAAATATTAATATAGGTACCATTGTCTTGCCAGGTAAACAAAACCAAAGCATGGGTTGCTGTCATACCTGGTACATAGACTGCTTACAGGGTATGTCACGCGGGACTAGGTGGGTGAAGGAATCAGACGCAGAGAGAGAGATCCACTTGGGAAAAATATTCCTTTTACTCTTACGCACAAAAAATGATAAGCCTAAAACACACACACACGTAACATAAAGACAATCCCGCACAAAACAAGGGCGGGTCTACCTACTAAATATAGGGAAGCTCATTAACTGAAAACAACAGAAACACAGGTGAAACTAATAAGACAAAACAAACAGACAAACGAAAAAGGGATCGGTGGCGGCTAGTAGGACGGTGACGACGACCGCCGAGCACCGCCCGAAGAGGCAGGGGAGCCAACTTCGGCGGAAGTCGTGACAGTACCCCCCTCCTGACGCGCGGCTCCCGCAGCGCGCCGCCACCGGCCTCGAGGACGACCCGGAGGGCGAGGCGCCGGGCGATCCGGGTGGAGGCGGTGGAAGTCTCTCAGTAGAGAAGGATCCAAAATGTCCCCCACCGGAACCCAGCATCTCTCCTCCGGACCGTACCCCTCCCAGTCCACGAGGTACTGTAGGCCCCTCACCCGGCGTCTCGAGTCCAGAATGCCACGTACTGTGTACGCCGGGGACCCCTCGATATCCAGAGGGGGCGGAGGGACCTCAGGCACCTCACATTCTTGCAGGGGACCAGCCACCACCGGCCTGAGGAGAGACACATGAAATGAGGGGTTAATACGGTAATACCTAGGAAGTTGTAACCTATAACACACCTCGTTTATTCTCCTCAGGACTTTAAACAGGCCCACACACTGCGGCCCCAGCTTCCGACAGGGCAGGCGGAGAGGCAGGTTTCGGGTCGAGAGCCAGACCCTGTCCCCCGGTGTGAACACGGGGGCCTCACTGCGGTGCTGGTCAGCGCTCCTCTTCTGCT
This sequence comes from Salvelinus fontinalis, assembly GCF_029448725.1. Taxonomy (NCBI): domain Eukaryota; kingdom Metazoa; phylum Chordata; class Actinopteri; order Salmoniformes; family Salmonidae; genus Salvelinus; species Salvelinus fontinalis. The sequence goes on from NC_074668.1 coordinate 17,625,439, forward strand.
GTGTCCCACTAACCTTAGCGATTCCTGGACGGCTTTCCAGGTGTCCTTGGAGCGCTGTACCCATTCCTCTACCGCAGGAGCCTCGGTCTGGCTCTGATGCCATGGGGCCAGGACCGGCTGGTAACCTAACACACACTCAAAAGGAGACATGTTCGTTGAGGAGTGGCGGAGGGAGTTCTGAGCGAGCTCAGCCCAAGGAACATACCTCGCCCACTCACCAGGCCGGTCCCGGCAATATGACCGCAGAAACCTGCCCACATCCTGGTTTACGCGCTCCACCTGCCCATTACTCTCGGGGTGAAAACCCGAGGTCAAGCTGACCGAGACCCCCAGTCTCTCCATAAACGCCCTCCAAACTCTGGATGTGAATTGGGGGCCCCAATCAGAAACGATGTCCTCAGGCACCCCATAGTGCCGGAAGACATGGGTAAATAAGGCCTCCGCAGTCTGCAGGGCCGTAGGGAGACAGGGCAACGGGATGAGACGACAGGACTTAGAAAACCGATCCACAACGACCAGGATCGTAGTACTTCCCTGGGACGGGGGAAGATCGGTAAGAAAGTCCACCGATAAGTGTGTCCACGGCCGTTGTGGAACGGGGAGGGGCTGTAACTTCCCTCTAGGCAAGTGCCGAGGAGCCTTGCTCTGAGCGCACACCGAGCAGGAGGAGACATAAAATCTCACGTCCTTAGCCAACGTGGGCCACCAGTATCTCCCTCTAAGACTCCGCACTGTCCTCTCGATGCCAGGATGACCCGAGGAGAGGAGAGTATGAGCCCAACGGATTAGCTTATCCCGGACCCCCCCCCGGCACGTACTGAGCCCCTGCTGGACAGTTAGGGGGGGCTGGCTCTAACCGTGAGGCTCTCTCTATCTCCGCGTCCACCTCCCATACCACCGGTGCCACGAGACATGAAGGTGGAATGATGGGAGTTGGCTCAACGGACCGCTCCTCGGTATCATAGAGGCGGGACAGCGCGTCGGCTTTGGTGTTTTGGGAGCCTGGTCGGTATGAGATGGTGAACTGAAACCGGGTGAAAAACATGGCCCATCTAGCCTGACGCGGATTTAGTCTCCTCGCTGCCCGGATGTACTCGAGATTACGATGGTCAGTCCAGATGAGAAAAGGGTGTTTCGCCCCCTTAAGCCAATGTCTCCACACCTTCAGAGCCTTGACTACAGCTAACAACTCCCGGTCCCCCACGTCATAGTTTCGCTCCGCCAGACCGAGCTTCCTCGAAAAGAAGGCACAACGGCGGTGCTTGGGTGGTACGCCCGAGCGCTGGGACAGCACGGCCCCGACCCCCGCCTCGGACGCGTCCACCTCCACTATGAACACTAAAGAGGGGTCCGGATGCTCCAACACGGGCGCATTGGTGAACAGCTCCTTCAGATGACTGAAAGCTCTGTCCGCCTCTGCTGACCAACGCAAGCGCACCGGTCCTCCCTTCAGCAGTGATGTAATGGGAGCAGCCACCTGACCAAAACCCCGGATAAACCTCCGGTAGTAATTGCCAAACCCTAAAAACCGCTGCACCTCTTTCACCGTGGTCGGAGTCGGCCAATTACGCACGGCTGTAACGCGGTCATCCTCCATCACCACCCCGGAGGTGGAAATACGATAACCCAGGAAGGAAACGGCCTGTTTGAAGAACTCACATTTCTCCGCCTTGCAATACAGGTCATGCTCCAGCAGTCGCCCAAGTACCTTACGCACCAGAGACACATGCGCCGCGCGTGTGGCAGAGTAGATCAAGATGTCATCGATGTACACTACCACTCCCTGCCCGAGCAGGTCTCGGAGAATCTCATCTACGAAGGATTGAAAGACAGCTGGAGCATTTTTCAACCCATATGGCATGACGCGGTACTCATAATGGCCAGATGTAGTACTAAATGCGGTTTTCCACTCATCTCCTCCCCGGATACGCACCAGATTATACGCACTCCTCAGGTCCAATTTTGTGAAGAAGCGCGCCCCATGAAATGATTCCACCGCCGTATCGATGAGAGGTAGTGGGTAACTAAACCCCACTGTGATGGAATTTAGACCTCGATAATCAATGCACGGGCGTAAACCGCCATCTTTCTTCTTCACAAAAAAGAAGCTTGAGGAGACAGGTGATGCGGAGGGCCGAATGTATCCCTGTCCCAGTGATTCAGTAACATATGTCTCCATAGCTACTGTCTCCTCCTGGGACAAAGGATACACGTGACTCCTAGGAACTGCAGAGTTCTCCAGGAGGTTTATCGCGCAGTCCCCTCTACGATGGGGTGGCAATTGGGTCGCCTTCTTTTTACTGAAGGCGATAGCCAAATCGGCATATTCAGAGGGAATGCGCACGGTATAAACCTGGTCTGGACTCTCCACCGTAGTCGCACCAACGGCAACTCCTATACACCTGCCTGAACACTCCTCTGACCACCCCTTAAGAGCCCCCTGTCGCCAGGAAATCACCGGGTTGTGCTGAGCTAGCCAGGGAATTCCCAACACCACTGGAAACGCAGGTGAGTCGATAAGGAACAGACTAATCTGCTCCTTATGACTACCCTGCGTTACCATGTCCAGTGGTACCGTGGCCTCCCTGACCATTCCTGACCCTAATGGTCGGCTATCTAAGGAGTGCACGGGGAAAGGTAGGTCTAACGACACAAGGGGAATCCCTAGCCTTAACGCGAGCCCCCAATCTATGAAATTCCCAGCTGCGCCTGAATCGACTAGCGCCTTATGCTGTAGAGAGGGAGAAAACCCGGGAAAAGAGGTTAACACATACATATGACCGACAGGAAGCTCTGGGTAAGTCTGGTGCTGACTCACCTGGGGTGATCGAGTAGTGCTCCGCCTGCCCTCCCGACTCCCAGACGAGTTCCTCCAGCACCGGTTGGCCGTGTGCCCTCGCCAACCACAACTGGTGCAGGAGGACACTCCTCCTCCGGTCCCCCTTGACGCTGCCCCCCCTAACTCCATTGGGATAGGAGCAGGAGGGCTGGGAGGTGGAAACGACAGGACCTGTTCCGAACGTCCGCGGGCAGCCAGCAGGTTGTCGAGACGGATGGCCATGTCAATGAGTTCATCCAGCGTGAGGGTGGTGTCCCGACACGCTAGCTCCCTGCGGACGTCCTCCCTAAGGCTACATCGGAAATGGTTTATTAAGGCCCTGTCGTTCCACCCTGCTCCTGCGGCCAAGGTCCTGAACTCCAGGGCAAAGTCCTATGCGCTCCTCGTCTCCTGACGCAGGTGGAACAGCCGTTCACCCGCCGCACGACCCTCTGGTGGGTGGTCAAACACAGCTCGGAATCGGCGGGTGAACTCAGGGTAATGATCCCTCGTCGAGTCTGGGCCATTCCACACTGCGTTGGCCCACTCGAGAGCTCGTCCAGTCAGACAGGAGACAAGGGCGCTCACGCTCTCCTCTCCGGAGGGAGTAGGACGAACGGTCGCCAGGTAAAGTTCCAGTTGGAGAAGGAAACCCTGACACCCAGCCGCCGTTCCATCATACTCCCGTGGTAGCGCCAGCCGAAGAGCCCTGGAGCCGGATGCGGTAGCAGGAACAGGAGGTGCTGGAGGAGGGGGTGATGGAGATGAGGTGGGAAGGCCACTCCTCTCCCATCGATCCATTCCCTCCATTTGGTCCATAGCTGAACCAATCCTGTGGAGAACACTGGTATGATGGAGGACCCTTTCCTCCATCGATGGGAGAGGAGATGCGGCTGCTCCTGCTGATTCCATGTTCAGGTGCGGGATTCTGTCACGCGGGACTAGGTGGGTGAAGGAATCAGACGCAGAGAGAGAGATCCACTTGGGAAAAATTTTCCTTTTACTCTTGCACACAAAAAATGATAAGCCCAAACATACAGGGCGCAGAGAACAACTTGATCACCCAAAACACAGGGTGCCAAGTAAATAGAAAAAAGAATACACCTCTACCTAAAACACACACACACGTAACATAAAGACAATCCCGCACAAAACAAGGGCGGGTCTACCTACTAAATATAGGGAAGCTCATTAACCGAAAACAACAGAAACACAGGTGAAACTAATAAGACAAAACAAACAGACAAACGAAAAAGGGATCGATGGCGGCTAGTAGGACGGTGACGACGACCGCCGAGCACCGCCTGAACAGGCAGGGGAGCCAACTTCGGCGGAAGTCGTGACAGGGTAAGAAAACCATTATGAAATTATGTAATTTGGGGAAATTCTTTAAAAAGAATAGGAGGAACACCACCATCTAGTGGTCACAACCTGGTAATATCAGGATGTAGGATGGGACATAAATGCAACAACTTCAATGACAAATTTCTCTGAACAGGGAAAAAAAAAACTAGCAAATTGGATGTCTCTTGTCTTACTCATTGTTAGAAAAAGTTTGGTCCAAATTGGATGTCAGGTACTATCATTATTGAATGTTATATGTATCCTATACATTAAAATGTCCAATTTGTGTGCAATCAATTAGCTTAATCCAGAGGGTTAGCTCTCCAGAGGGTAGTGAGGTCTGCACAATGCATCACCGGGGGCAAACTACCTGCCCTCCAGGACACCTACACCACCCAATGTCACAGGAAGGCCAAAAAGATCATCAAGGACAACAACCACCCGAGCCACTGCCTGTTCACCCCGCTATCATCCAGAAGGCGAGGTCAGTACAGGTGCATCAAAGCGGGGACGAGAGACTGAAAAACAGCTTCTATCTCAAGGCCATCACTAACATTGAGTGGCTGCTGTCAACATACTGACTCATCTCTAGCCACTTTAATAATGAAAAAATGTATGTAATAAATGTATCACTAGCCACTTTTAACAATGTCACTTTATATAATGTTTACATACCCTACATTACTCATTTCATATGTGTATACTATACTCTATAACATCTACTGCATCTTGCCTATGCCGTTCGGCCATCACTCATTCATATATTTTTATGTACATATTCTTATTCATTCCTTTACACTTGTGTGTATAAGGTAGTTGTTGTGAAATTGTTAGGTTAGATTACTTATTAGATATTACTGCATGGTCGGAACTAGAAGCACAAGCATTTCGCTACACTCGCATTAACATCTGCTAACCATGTGTTTGTGACAAATAAAATTTGATTTGATTTTGATTTTAATCTCTCAGAGATCAAATTATATTTCAACAAAATGTTTCCTAATGCTTATCTTATGTTTCTAACTACGGATATGATTTAAGAACAATCTAAGATGGTGGATGTCATGGCTTGCTGAAATTACATGGAATGACCCCGTCCTTTACCCAATGGCAGAACCCTGCCCAGTGCATGAACACTTTGTGGAGATTGGAGAAAGACACCACTTACATACAGTAGAAACAGTATATTGCCATAGTAGACCTAAAAACATTCTGACTTGGAAAGTCTTTCACTTGGACAATGAGTGTGATTGAGGGAAAGAGACAGCGTGGGACTGACACAGACTGTTGTTTATTAAATCCATGGACAATAAATGTGTGTGTGGGTGGGTGTGTGAGTGTGTCTGTCTGTGTACAGTCGTGGCCAAAAGTTTTGAGAATGACAATATAGACATTTTCACACAGTCTGCTGCCTCAGTTTGTATGATGGCAATTTGCATATACTCTAGAATGTTATGAAGAGTGATCAGATAAATTGCAATTAATTGCAAAGTCCCTCTTTGCCATGCAAATGAACTGAATCCCCCAAAAACATTTCCACTGCATTTCAGCCCTGCCGCAAAAGGACCAGCTGACATCATGTCAGTGATTCTCTCGTTAACACAGGTGTGAGTGTTGACGAGGATAAGGCTGGAGATCACTCTGTCATGCTGATTGAGTTCGAATAACAGACTGGAAGCTTCAAAAGGAGGGTGGTGCTTGGAATCATTGTTCTTCCTCTGTCAACCATGGTTATCTTCAAGGAAACACCTGCCGTCATCATTGCTTTGCACAAAAAGGTCTTCACAGGCAAGGATATTGCTGCCAGTAAGATTGCACCTAAATCAACCATTTTATCTGATCATCAAGAACTTCAAGGAGAGCGGTTCAATTGTTTTGAAGAAGGCTTCAGGGCGCCCAAGAAAGTCCAGCAAGCGCCAGGACCGTCTCCTAAAGTTGATTCAGCTGCGGGATCGGGGCACCACCAGTACAGAGCTTGCTCAGGAATGGCAGCAGACAGAGTGCATCTGCACGCACAATGAGGCAAAGACTTTTGGAGGATGGCTGGCCTGGTGTCAAGAAGGGCAGCAAAGAAGCTATTTCTCCAGGAAAAACATCAGGGACAGACTGATATTCTGCAAAAGGTACAGGGATTGGACTGCTGAGGACTGGGGTAAAGTCATTTTCTCTGATGAATCCCCTTTCCGATTGTTTGGGGCATCTGGGAAAAAGCTTGTCCGCAGAAGACGAGGTGAGCACTACCATCAGTCCTGTGTCATGCCAACAGTAAAGCATCCTGAGACCATTCATGTGTGGGGTTGCTTCTCAGCCAAGGGAGTGGGCTCACTCATAATTTTGCCTAAGAACACAGCCATGAATAAAGAATGGTACGAACACATCCTCCAAGAGCAACTGCTCCCAACCATCCAGGAAGAGTTTGGTGACGAACAATGCCTTTTCCAGCATGATGGAGCACCTTGCCATAATACAAAAGTGATTAAAAGTGATTTGACTAAGTGGCTCGGGGAACAAAACATTGATATTTTGGGTCCATGGCCAGGAAACTCCCCAGACCTTAATCCAATTGAGAACTTGTGGTCAATCCTCAAGAGGCGGGTGGACAAATAAAAACCCACAAACTCCAAGCATTGATTATGCAAGAATGGGCTGCCATCAGTCAGGATGTGGCCCAGAAGTTAATTAACAGCATGCCAGGGCGGATTGCAGAGATCTTGACAAAGATGGATCAACACTGCAAATATTGACTCTTTGCCTCAACCTCATGTAATTGTCAATAAAAGCCGTTGACACTTATGAAATGCTTGTAATTATGCTTCAGTTTTCCATAGTAACATCTGACAAAAATATCTAAAGACACTGAAGTAGCAAACCTTGTGGAAATTAATATTTGTGTCATTCTCAAAACTTTTGGCCACGACTGTATACATTTGTATAAAGAGCTTTCTTCTGAATCAGAACGCTGTAAATCACTGATTCCCAGGCAGCAGTTAGTCAGCTGTTAGTCAGTGGAGTCTTTAGTAATGAAGGCTTTATGTGCAGGCAGACCTGGTAAATTAGCCACGTCACTGGAGAAGGAATCACAATATTACCAATGACCCATTGAGGAGGGGGGAATAGGGGGTACTGATAATAGAAGACGGTGGTGAAAGAGGGGATGATGAAAGGAATGAGATAATGGAGGGAAAGAGAGAGAGCAAGATAGAGAGCTAAGGAAGGCATGCAGAGAAACAGAAAAGCAGCAGTGCGTCCGTTCACCCCGAGCCTCCTTGAGATGAATGGGGTGAATTTTAGATGAGGAGCACACAGTGAAATGGAGATGAGAGAGCGGTACCGGCTGTGTATTCTGTTGTCTGTGTGTTCTGCTGCTGGTGTTGCTGCTGTGGAACAGCCAGTGAGTGCCCTTTCATTTCTAATGTGTCTCTTACTGCCGTAGCCATCCGAGTATCGACCAACCCGCTGCCCCCCTCCCCCTCCATCCCCTCAAACATGAGTGATGCCTGCTCGACAGAAACCAGATATTAGCATCTCAAACAGATATGTCACTGATTGCCCACTGCAACCCCGCTCCGCTACGCATCAGCTCTAATCATGGACCTGCACAGTAATATGAGACTGGGATATGGAGGGATATTCATTGTAACATCAGACTGAGATATGGAGGGATATTCATTGTAACATCAGACTGAGATATGGAGGGATATTCATTGTAACATCAGACTGAGATATGGAGGGATATTCATTGTAAAATGGGACTGAGATATGGAGGGATATTCATTGTAATATGGGACTGAGATATGGAGGGATATTCATTGTAACATCAGACTGAGATATGGAGTGGTATTCATTGCACATTTTCTTATTTGTTCTATGGTTGTGTCCAGGAGAGATTGCAGCAGGCCAGTGTGGCACCGTATTCTGTAGTTTGTGTTTACCCAATGCTGACTAGCGCAACGTAACTACCATCACAGATACTTACTTCCCACCTGCTTACAACTATGTACAACATAGTACTCTTCGTACTAGCAGATGGCAGCCACATTGTTTTTATTGGTGTAGTACTAGTACTGGTAGTAGTAACTAGGATACACAAACACATACACAGAGGGACCTCGGAAAATTACAATTGTCCCAGAACAGGGCAGCACGACTGGCCCTTAAATGTACATGGAGAGCAGTGCCATTTATGGTGAGAGAGGACAATTTTGTTTTTTGATGAGCATGGCCTTATTTCCATTACAGCATATTGGATGACTGTCAGTCATATTCCATTCACCCAGTTCAATGCAACATCAATAGGTTTATGATACTGCATCCTACTCAAATGTTCCTTATACCCATCATGAGGTTGATACAACCTAGCCAATGAATGAAAGTTTACAACGTAGGTGCACACAGGTCGAGAGAGAAATTTGAGGTGACACATGGACGGACAGTGACACATTCAATACCGCCTTCCACACTCTTGCCTGCATCTAGCTTATCTAGGTAATCATGTGTAGTCATTAGTCCAACAGTTGCAATCAAACGTTTTTATTAGACAAATTCAGGTATTTTTATCCCCTTTTAGTTTGCTTTCGTTTAAGAAACGTTTTTCAACAGAATTGACGGAATGAATACACCTTTGATCACGCGTAAACACAGTTCATGTCACGTTCTGACCTTAGTTCCTTTGTTATGTCTTTATTTTAGTTTGGTCAGGGCGTGAGTTGGGGTGGGCATTCTATGTTGTTTTTCTATGTTTTGTTCTGTTGTTCTATTTCTATGTGTTTGGCCTAGTATGGTTCTCAATCAGAGGCAGGTGTCAGTCGTTGTCTCTGATTGGGAGCCATGACAGACAAAATGAGAAAGAAAAATCCAGAAAATCACATTGTAGGATTTTTAATGAATTTATTTGCAAATTATGGTGGAAAATAAGTATTTGGTCACCTACAAACAAGCAAGATTTCTGGCTCTCACAGACCTGTAACTTCTTCTTTAAGAGGCTCCTCTGTCCTCCACTCGTTACCTGTATTAATGGCACCTGTTTGAACTTGTTATCAGTATAAAAGACACCTGTCCACAACCTCAAACAGTCACACTCCAAACTCCACTATGGCCAGACCAAAGAGCTGTCAAAGGACACCAGAAACAAAATTGTAGACCTGCACCAGGCTGGGAAGACTGAATCTGCAATAGGTAAGCAGCTTGGTTTGAAGAAATCACCTGTGGGAGCAATTATTAGGAAATGGAAGACATACAAGACCACTGATAATCTCCCTCGATCTGGGGCCCCACGCAAGATCTCACCCCGTGGGGTCAAAATGATCACAAGACCGGTTAGCAAAAATCCCAGAACCACACGGGGGGACCTAGTGAATGACCTGCAGAGAGCTGGGACCAAAGTAACAAAGCCTACCATCAGTAACACACTACGCCGCCAGGGACTCAAATCCTGCAGTGCCAGACGTGTCCCCCTGCTTAAGCCAGTACATGTCCAGGCCCGTCTGAAGTTTGCTAGAGAGCATTTGGATGATCCAGAAGAAGATTGGGAGAATGTCATATGGTCAGATGAAACCAAAATAGATTTTTTTGGTAAAAACTCAACTCGTCGTGTTTGGAGGACAAAGAATGCTGAGTTGCATCCAAAGAACACCATACCTACTGTGAAGCATGGGGGTGGAAACATCATGCTTTGGGGTTGTTTTTCTGCAAAGGGACCAGGACGACTGATCCGTGTAAAGGAAAGAATGAATGAGGCCATGTATCGTGAGATTTTGAGTGAAAACCTCCTTCCATCAGCAAGGGCATTGAAGATGAAACGTGGCTGGGTCTTTCAGCATGACAATGATCCCAAACACACCGCCCGGGCAACGAAGGAGTGGCGTTGAAAGTCTGTGTTGAAAGTCCGTGTTGCCCAGCAACAGCCCCAAAACATCACTGCTCTAGAGGAGATCTGCAGGGAGGAATGGGCCAAAATACCAGCAACAGTGTGTGAAAACCTTGTGAAGACTTAAAGAAAACGTTTGACCTCTGTCATTGCCAACAAAGGGTATATAAAAAAGTATTGAGATGAACGTTTGTTATTGACCAAATACTTATTTTCCACCATAATTTGCAAATAAATTCATTAAAAATCCAACAATGTGATTTTCTGGATTTTTTTTTCTCATTTTGTCTGTCATAGTTGAAGTGTACCTATGATGAAAATGATAGGCCTCTCTCATCTTTTTAAGTGGGAGAACTTGCACAATTGGTGGCTTACTAAATACTTTTTTTGCCCCACTGTATGTGACCAGGCGAAAAATGATTTCCAAGCCAAACCATGTCATAACCACTACACACAGCCTACATCGTTGTTCCCTTGTTAGCTAAAGTAACATTAGCATCCTAGTCAACATAGCTAATAGAACTGTGTTGGTAAACCCACTACAATCATGCAGTAACGTTACAGTGTATAGTCAGTAAGCAGTTTAACATTTACACCGGCAGGCCCCAGTGGCAAAAAAATTATAAAACCAAAAGCTAACCTTGACTTGGAAGAGTCAGCTAGCTAGCATAGCATCCCTCTGTTTGAGCCAGGTCATTGTGTAGGCTAAACTATCCATCTACATTTGCTAGCTAAGTACGTGAAAATGAAAGTGAAAAAGAAAGACTCTCCTTAATTTGTGAAGAAATTCATTTTTGAAAACTCTTTCTCTCTCTTTGAGTCAACAACTCACCACATTTTATGCACTGCAGTGCTAGCTCGTGTAGCTTATGCTTTCAGTACTAGATTCATTTTCTGATCCTTTGATTGGGTGGACAACATGTCAGTTCAAGCTGCAAGAGAGCTCTGATAGGTTGGAGTATGTCCTCCGGAAGTTGTCATAATTACTGTGTAAGTCTATGGCAGCGGGTGAGAACCAAGAGCCTCCAAGGTTTGTATTGAAGTATGTACCAAGAGGAGGACAGAAGCTATCTGTCCTCCGGCTACTCCATGGTGCTACCCTACAAAGGGTTGTTGGGGCTACTGTAGACCTTCATTGCAAAACAGTATATTTTAATAAATTATTTGGTCACATGAATATATTTATTATAGTTTTATCTAAAAAGTACAACTTTTTAAATGTTTTACCATTTTTATTTTAATGAAATTCACTGAGGAGGATGGTCCCCCCTTCCTCCTCTAAGGAGCCAACACTGACTGAGAGCTACCATTAATAATATGCATTTAAATCTCTCATGGCTGAAAGTGGAGGAGAGATTGACTTCATCACTACTTGTTTTTGTAAGAAGTGTTGACATGCTGAATGCACTGAGGTGTCTATTTTAAACTACTACGGTAGCACACAGCTCGGACACCCATGCATACCCCACAAGACATGCTACCAGAGGTCTCTTCACAATCCCCAAGTCAAGAACAGACTATGGGTGGCGCACAGTACTACACAGAGCCATGACTACTTGGAACTCTATTCCACATCAGGTAACTGGTGCAAGAAGTAGAATCAGATTTTAAAAAATTATGGAACAGCGGAGACTGTGAAGAGACACACATACACATGATAAAACACACACTCTATACACACCTACACATGGATCTAGTATTGTAGATATGTGATAGTAGAGTAGTGGCCTGAGGGAACACACTTAATGTGTTGTGGAAAGTGTTATGAAATGTAATGTCATGTAATATTTTAAATTGTATATAACTGCCTTAATGTTGCTGGACCCCAGGAAGAGTAGCTACTGCCTTTGCAGCAGCTATTGGGGATCCTTAATAAATACGAATACACACACCACTGATCTACCATCATGGCCACCACAGGGTACATGAATCTTAGTCATCTCTTTCATGCATATTAAATCATATTTTGCATTATGCATGGATTTCTGAGTGCTGCATTCCAGCGTAGTCATACTTGTCCTGTACCGCTCTGGAGATGAGATGATCTCAGCTATCTCTACCTACACTCTGATTTCACCCCTTCTCACAACTTAGCTTTCTTTCATGTCACAGGCTGCAGTGGCAGAAGAAGTTTGAAATTACTTTTTCAAAGTCGGGCCCATCCCATTGAAATACTTGCTATTCCACAGATGTAGGTTCATCAATTGTGGAAAAACAAACCGAAATGTAAATGTTATTGATGTAATACATTGGATCTTGTGTGGTCTTTTGAACCTGTTTGTTAGTATGTTTGTTTGTTCCGGGCGTCAGGACCTGAGGGTCCTAAAGTCCATGCTGTTCTAGGAGTGGTGGAGCCAGATGTAGATTCTGTGGCTTCAACACTGAGTACTTCCTCAGCCAGGTAATGTGTGGGGACATGTTCACGTGTTCATGGTATTTATGTGTGTGTTTGTGTGTATGTATTACAGCCTTTGAGTACTTGTTTGAGGTTGAGCTTACAGTACCAGTCAAAAGTTTGGACACACCTACTCATTCAAGGTTTTGTGTTTATTTTGACCATTTATTTTACTATATAGTGAAGACATCAAACTATGAAATAACACATATGGAATCATGTAGTAACCAAAAAAAGTGTTAAACAAACCAAAATATATTTGATGTCTTCACTATTATTCTACAATGTAGAAAATAGTAAAAATAAAGAAAAACCCTGGAATGAGTGGGTGTGTCCAGAATTTTGACTGGTACTGTATATGTATCTGCGTGTCTTGTATTTGTACTTTCTGTGTGTGTGTGTGTGTGTCTCAGAAGGAGAGCTCAGGCTGTGTGAGTGTCCCGGTCCTGTGTGGTCAGCGATGTGATGTAGGCTTGCCAGGGAGACAGTGCGGTACCTTGTGAGGGTGTGTGAGTCTGCTCTGTTGTGGAAAGACGACATCAACCTACTACAGCTCCACCACAGAGGAAAACTCTCCCTCACTCTGATGAGGGATGATGTACTCAACAGGTACACACACACACACAAATCATGTAGTTGATATTGTGTGTGTGTGTACATTTGCGTGTTGGTATTGCTCAGACGAGTGTATTAGGTGGTATAGTATGAAAGTGTATGTTTAGGATTTCAGACAGGTCCTGAGGGCTTTGTGAAGATTTAGTGTAATATGCCCTTCCCCCTGTCTGTTCTTGCTCCGACTATGAAGCTCTGAAGTCCAGCATCCTCCGAGTGGTCCATCACCACGAGCAACGGGCAGGAGGGGAAGGGGTGGTCACCAGGGAGATTCTTCAAGAGGCAGTGGAGCAGATCTCCGTGCCGTTGGGGGAGCTGCTAGGAGGTGAGGACCAATGGTGCCCCCGCTGGGGGTAATGGGCTGATGCAGGACACACACTAAGCCCCTGATATGACTCGGTTATAACAGTTAGGAGTGTGCAGTTAGGAGGGACCGTACTGCAGAGTAACAAAACATGACATCTAGGCAGTGAGAGAATACAAGAGGGTCAGAGTGTGTAAGTGTGTGTATGTGTGTCTGTGCATCTGTCCATGTGTGTTTCTTTCATACCCTCTGTATACTGGGTTTGTTGTGTTTATCAAATACATCATTATGACTCACTGCCTCATACATGGTGTGTGACTGTTGACTGCATGTGTGTGTGTTCTTCCCCTGCCAATAAATCAGTCAAACAAGCCTGCAATCTTGTTAGAGAGGTTAAGTAGCTCTGGAGGTTATCAGGAAATGACAGAAATGACAGATTTTTGTTCTCCATTGCGTATCCTGCTTATATCTATTGTTTTAGCTGTGATGTACCGGCTAGGGTGTGCGCGCATGCTTATGTGTGTATGTGTGCTGTGCTTACAGAGCACAGTACCACCCAACAGCTCCTAAGTGTAATGAATTTAACTGATGTCACTGACATCAATTTGTTAACCTCTGTATGATATGATAGTCTTGATGCAAAGTCCCTGAGATTTTTGCAGTCAGTATATTTTCCTTCATTTCAGTGCCACATACAAACATAATAGCATGTATAGCTAATATTACACCAATAACTGAATATCGGTTTGTTTTTGATGTAGCCGCTGTGTGTTTTCTCAGAGGCCCTGAGGCTGCAGTCAGAGGGGCTGTGGATCAAAGATGGTCGTCGCTCAGTGGACCTAGAGGAGCTGCTGAGGGTGTTGCAGGAGAGGAGCGGCTTCTCACCCTATCATGACACAACCAGTCCTAACGCTGGCGAGGCCCAGCTTCAAGGTGTGTGTTTATAGCTGGCAAGGTTAAAGATGTGGTTATTTGTGTAGTGTAATGTCTGTCTGTCTGTCTGTCTGTCTGTCTGTCTGTCTGTCTGTCTGTCTGTCTGTCTGAAGGCAGTGTAACTCATGATCTGGAGAATTTACATGGAATTGGAATTAGACTAGACAGTTTAAATTGGAATTATAAAACATTTGTTTGGAATGGAATTAGAATTGAGATATTTACAACTTTTATTGAACGATATGTAGTTGGTATATACATTTTAATAATTTCATATTTGTATTTATATATTTGTGTCTACATTATAGCCAGATTTCCTGTGCCTAAACAATGACATTAAACGTACAGTATAGTTCTAATTGATATTAGCTGGCTTACTCCAAACATGTACTCCTGGTGAATGGGGTGTGTGTTTTACAGGTATGGATATAGAGCACATGTTTCTGAAGGAGCTGAAGGAGTTCTCTGATGGGGAGCTGACCATATCGTTCACCACTATGATGTAGATCTGAAGGTAAGGTCGAAGGTCATCAGCAAAACAAAACTAGAAATGGAAATAAACTCCCATAATTTTCCCTTTTGGTTACCCTGATAGTGTTATTTTGTGTTTACATTAAATTGTGTAAAAAATATACACTACAGTTCAAAGGTTTGGGGTCACTTAGACATTTCCTTGTTTTTTTAAAGAAAAGCAACAAAAAAATTGTCCATTTAAAATAAAATGAAATTGAATAGAAATACAGTGTAGTCTTTAGAAAGAGTTTCATGCTGGTTTTTGGAAAAATGAGTCAGAAATTGTAGTTTTTCTAGGTGGCTCCCATTTTGGTTGTAGTATTTCCAAGCGTGTGGAAGAGAGAGCGTTCTTTGGTATTTTTCTCTGGTAAAGACAATAACGATTCTCGTCTTAAATTTGATTGTTTATTTACGTATTAGGGTAGCTAAGGTTTGATTATAAACGTTGTTTGACTTGTTTGGAAAAGTTTATTAGTAACGTTTGTGTTACGTTCCCCAGTTTCTGTGTTCTGTTTTGTATTTTAGTGTGTGTGTTTCAGGAGATGGCTTCCTGAAATACTCCCCAACCAGCTGATTGGTCGACCCCAGACTAATTGGTGATTGGAGCTGACCCCGCCCCCTCGTCAAGAAGCAGCTGACTAATCACCATTGCCACCTGAAGATAAAAGCCAGTGTTCTGCCCCAAGAGAGAGAGGAGAGAGAGGAGAGAGAGGAGAGAGAGGAGAGAGAGGAGAGAGAGGAGAGAGAGGAGAGAGAGGAGAGAGAGAGAGAGAGGAGAGAGAGGAGAGAGAGGAGAGAGAGGAGAGAAATAGTAGAGATTTGGAGATCAGAGATAGAATTGAATATTTTGGATAGTGTTGGTTGTGTATCAAAGTGTTGGTATGTACTATATTAGTTGTTGTTGGTAGCAGCTTTGCTTTGTCCTGTGTTTGTGAGTGGTTGTGAAATTGTTAATAATTATTCTGTTTCATTTGTTCCCAGGGGGGAAGGAGAAGGCACTTTGGGAGTGCTTAGGCAAGAGGCCCGCGGGCATACATATACCCGTAGTATATTTACTGTCTAGGCACACTAGGTAAGACCTGGGCGGACCGCCCCCTGTATTTTGGTTAGGGCACCAGGTGGTGCTAAGTTAGGTAAATTAAGTGGGTAGGCAGGTTAGATAGGAGAGGGGGGAACTTTGATATTTACTTTCTTTGCTTTGGTTCCGTCCAGCCCCTTTTCCCCATATTACCGTGTAAGAAAATAAATCCTACAGTCCATACCTCTTGCACTTCAGAGAGTTGAGTTGTAGCAGGGAGTTGCGTTCCCTCTTCTCAGAGGCGTGCGTAACAGTTTGGGATTCATTTTGTATGCATTTTGATGGAGGGAAACTGGGTGGATTATTGACTGAAGTGTGCCAGCTAAACTGAGTTTTTATGGATATAAAGAAGGACATTATCAAACAAAAGGACAATTTGTGATGTATCTGGGACCTTTTGGACCTTTTGGAGTGCCAACAGAAGAAGATCACCAAAGGTAAGGCATTTATTATATCGCTATTTTTGACTGCCAGTTGAGGACTTGCGAGGCGTCTGTTTCTCAAACTAGACACTCTAATGTACTTGTCCTCTTGCTCAGTTGTGCACTGGGGCCTCCCACTCCTCTTTCTATTCTTGTTAGTGCCAGTTTGCACTGTTCTGTGAAGGGAGTAGTACACAGCGTTGTACGAGAACTTCAATTTCTTGACAATTTCTCGCATGGAATAGCCTTCATTTCTCAGAACAAGAATAGACTGACGAGTTTCAAAAGAAAGTTATTTGTTTCTGGCCATTTTGAGCCTGTAATCGAACTCACAAATGCTGATGCTCAAGATACTCAACTAGTCTAAAGAAGGCCAGTTTTATTGCTACTTTAATCAGAACAACAGTTTTCAGCTGTGCTAACATAATTGTAAAAGGGTTTTCTAATGATCACTTAGCCTTTTTAAAATGATAAACTTGGATTAGCTAACACAACATGCCATTGGAACACAGGAGTGATGGTTGCTGATAATGGGCCTCTGTACGCCTATGTAGATATTCCATAAAAAATCTGCCGTTTCCAGCTACAATAGTCATTTACAACATTAATATATATATAATTGGTCAGTCATGGGCCGTGTCCGAAATCTGACTTGCCTACTACTTTCTGCATACTGTGAACGAATCGTACTACATACTATTTATAACGTACTGTTCAGTACAGATGTATGGAATATGCAACAAATATCAACATACTACTCATCCATACTGAGAAGGCATCATCAAATGGGCAATCGGGCTTGTTCCCCACCATTCGTTGATTTTTGTAGTGTGTCCCCTATTCTGATTATCAACTGTTGTCAAACACACATGGATGTGAAAACTATTCTCTTCCTCAGTAGTGTGCAGCGAATTCTACTAGATGAAATGCTGAAATGAGTATGACATCCGGGCATTTAAAGTATACAACATGTTCGAAATTTCATATACTATAAAACTTTCAAACGGCCTCTAATTTAGGGCACAAGAATGGATATTCGGATACATTTAATGCGAACAATGCTCTTATCCAACTTGACTGGCAAATTAAAGGAATCCTAAGACAAAATTGCTATAGTGCTTTAAAACAGAACTGATGACACACCAGAGAAGTCAAAACCTTCATTCGGTGTCAGGTAGCAAATTTAAAGCATTTCTTCCCCATTGACTTAGTCTTAAACTTTTTATGACAACTTTTAATGACAGACTTTTGCCTGTGTTTTTATGGGGCCCTCTGTGTTCTTTTGCATTGAGATCTTATGGAAATAGGAACCTAAATACATACACTATATATACAAACGTATGTGGACATCCTTTCAAATTAGTGGATTCGGCTAATTCAGCCACACCCATTGCAGACAGGTGTATGAAATCGAGCACACAGACATGCAATCTCCGTAGAAAAAGTTTGGCAGTAGAATGGCCTTACTGAAGAGCTCAGTGACTTTCAAAGTGGTACCCTCATAGGATGCCACGTTTGCAACAAGTCAGTTCATTAAAATTTCAGCCCTACTAGAGATGCCCCGGTCAACTGTAAATGCTGTTATTGTGAAGTGGCAATAACGGCTCAGCTGTGAAGTGGTAGGCCACATAAGCTCACAGAACTGGACCGCCGAATGCTGAAACACGTAGCGCGTAAACATCGTCTGTCCTCGGTTGCAACACTCACCACCGAGTTCCAAACTGCCTCTGGAAGCATCGTCAGCACAAGAACTGTCAGTCAAGAGCTTCATGAAATAGGTTTCCATGGCCGAGCAACCGCACACAAGCCTAAGATCACCATGCGCAATGCCAAGCGTCAGCTGGAGTGGTGTAAAGCTCGCCCCCATTGGACTCTGGAGCAGTGGAAATCACTCTTCACCATCTTGCAGTCCGATGGACTAATCTGGGTTTGGCGGATCGCAGGAGAACGCTACCTGCCCCAATGCAGAGTGCCAACTGTAAAGTTTGGTGGAGGAGGAATAAGGGTCTGGGGCTGTTTTTCATGGTTCGGGCGAGGCCCCTTAGTTCCAGTGTAGGAAAATCTTAATGCATACAATGAGATTCTAGATGATTCTGTGCTTCCAACCTTGTGGCAACCATTTGGGGAAGTCCCTTTCCTGTTTCAGCATGACAATGCCCCTGTGCACAAAGCGAGGTCCATACAACAATGGTTTGTCGAGATCGGTTAATGTTCCAGCAGAAAGCCTTCCCAGAAAAGTGAAGGCTGTTATAGCAGCAAAGGCGGGACCACCTCCATATTAATGCCCATGATTTTAGAATGAGATGTTCAACGAGCAGTTGTCCACATACTTTTGGTCTTGTAATGTATGTCACAGACAGGTGCACCACCCTGGGCTCTGCATTATAAACCCCTACCTGTCCACCATGGGCTCTGAATTATAAACCCCTACCTGTTCACTATGGACTCTGCATTATAAACCCCTACCTGTCCACCATGGGCTCTGAATTATAAACCTCTACCTGTTCACCCTGGGCTCTGCATTATAAACCTCTACCTGTCCACCCTGGGCTCTGCATTATAAACCTCTACCTGTCCACCCTGGGCTCTGCATTATAAACCTCTACCTGTCCACCCTGGGCTCGGCATTATAAACCCCTACCTGTCCACCCTGGGTTCTGCATTATAAACCCCTACCTGTCCACCCTGGGCTCTGCATTATAAACCTCTACCTGTCCACCCTGGGCTCTGCATTATAAACCTCTACCTGTCCACCCTGGGCTCTGCATTATAAACCTCTACCTGTCCACCCTGGGCTCTGCATTATAAACCCCTACCTGTCCACCCTGGTTTCTGCATTATAAACCTCTACCTGTTCACCATGGGCTCTGCATTATAAACATCTACCTGTCCACCCTGGGCTCTGCATTATAAACCTCTACCTGTTCACCATGGGCTCTGCATTATAAACCTCTACCTGTCCACCCTGGGCTCTGAATTATAAACCTCTACCTGTCCACCCTGGGCTCTGCATTATAAACCCCTACCTGTCCACCCTGGGCTTTGCATTATAAACCTCTACCTGTCCACCCTGGGCTCTGCATTATAAACCCCTACCTGTCCACCCTGGGCTCTGCATTATAAACCCCTACCTGTCCACCCTGGGCTCTGCATTATAAACCTCTACCTGTCCACCCTGGGCTCTGCATTAAACATCTACCTGGCCTGACTGAGAGCCACAAGGGAGCAAGGCTTCGAGACACACACACACACACACACACACACACACACACACACACACACACACACACACACACAGAGGGTGCTTCCAGACACCTGCGTGCTTGTGCTTTTGTATCCCTCCCTGCTCTCTCTGCTGCAACTTCTAATGTGTTTATCCAATTCATTTTTTTTATTTTTTTTTATATCTTTTGCTTTTCCCAAGTAATTTTTCTCCCCTGCCGCCTGGCGTGAGATATTAGGGTATGTGTAAAATAAATGATGTCTATAGCTGTAGGGTAGCTCTGGCTCCCCCGGAACTACCTACGTCCAAGGAACATTAAACATCAGATCCTCGTTTAACGAATAAATAACTATTCATTTGAATGGCTTTGTGCGCTGGACTTCTGTGCATATTTTACCAGCCCAAGGAGAGGGCCCATTAGGGACTTAATATAGAATAAATGGCCAGGGGCGTCAGTGGACGCGCGACTCAGCAGCATCATGGTGAGTTACTAATGATCTGCGGGGGCTCCAAATGAATCCGTTATATGCAGTATGTATATATTTATATATTATTTTTTAATTGTGTTTGAGAAGAACAAAACGCTAAGCACATCATTTAGGTTTGCCTTAAATGCTTTTCAAAAAAAAAAAAAATTAGATTCAATTAGCCCGTAATGGAGTGCGTGTGTGCGTGCGTGTTCTCTAGTGTGTGTGTGTGTGTGTGTGTGTGATTTATCTTTGTGGGTGTGGTGGGTAAAGAGAGAGGAATTGGAGATTTTTACTCGTGCTGTAGAAGCGATTTGTAGCACTGATTGTCTTGTTAGCACAAGAATAAGCCCCTGAGTGTGTTGGGTGTAAGTACTTATGTGGATAGATACATCAGTCTGGACAAATATACATCAGTCTGCCTGTACTGATGCAGTATGGATAGAAGAGAGTGAGGAGGAGGGACTAGAAAGACTGATATCAATCCATAAGGAAGACCGTTACAATCCAACGTCACTGTCTGGTGGATCAACATTATGAATCAATTATTTCCATGATTCAGACATCTGTACACCTGTCACTGTTTCTGTCTGTAGAACTGTACCAGTGGATCAGTAGGCCACACTGTATCAGGATATTTCCATATAATCTGATGCTAAACTATAAAAAATGATCAACGGCAACTCTATTGATATGCAACCAGGAAAACCTGGTTCAGTCTGCTTTCCAACAAACACTGGGGGATTAATTAACCTTTCAGCAGGACAATAACATAAAACACAAGGCCAAATCTACACTGTAGTTGCTTACCAAGAAGACAGTGAGTGTTCCTGAGTGGCCGAGTTACAGTTTAGACTATAATCTACTTGAAAATCTTTGGCAAGACCTGAAAATATTTGTCTAGGAATGATTTAACACAAATTTGACAGAACTTGAAGACTTTTGAAAAGAGTAATGTACAAATGTTGCACAATCCAGGTGTGGAAAGCTTTTAGAGACTTACCCAGAAAGACTCACAGCTGTAACCACTGCCAAAGGTGCTTCTACAAAGTATTGACACGAGGGTGTGTAAATTAGATATTTCTGTATTCATTTTCAGTCAATTGGCAAAACATTCTAAAAACATGTCTTTGCTTTGTTATTATATGGTATTGTGTGTAGATGGGGGCACATATATATATATTTTTAATCCATTTTGAATTCAGGCTGTAACACGTCAACATTTGGAATAGTAAGGGGTATGAATACTTTATGAAGGCACTGTATGTATGGGGTTAGTGTATAGTTAGTGGAAATGTTGTTGACAGTTAGTTGAACATCTGCAGAACTTCTACAAACCATCTATTTGGGACTATCCAAATAAAGTGTTAGTGTGTGTGTCTGTGTTGCTGTGACTAGATGTTTGTCTCTGTGCATGTAGTATCTGTGCTCCTCTGACTCGGTTTAAGCAAAGCGAGATAAACAGCCGTAAGTGCATCTAACTTTCACAAAAACACATTTTCCAAAATGGGAGCATTTATTTATTATTTAGCAAATTTACTTGTTGGTAAAACAAAGCGATTTCTTCAACTCATCAAAGTGATTGAGCCATCTGGAGCACTCTCTCTCTCTTTTCTCTTTATCTCTGCAGTAATGAAGTTACTTGTACAAATTACATTTCGGTTTAGAAACCTACCTCAAACCCCATTCAACATCTCCGTTCCAAGTTTCGTACAGTAGAAAGTGCCTACACTTTCCTTCTTTACACAAATACCACCAAAAAGTATCTTCCAGCATCCTACAAGTAATACTTAAAAAGATTTTTGGGGGGACATTTTAACCCAATCTTAATAATTATCTTATCTCCAAGAGGAGCCACATAGTTTTTCATTGTCAATAACGTATTTATATTTCATTGGGTTAAAATTGTAAAAGAATATTCCCAAACAGAATGAATGGAATGCTGTCAAATGTTAGGAGATGCAGGGTCTTGGTGTTTTCTGCTAAGCTAACGGCATGCCTGGTAATTAGCATTTCGTTGAAGTGTTGGTTGGTGTCGGCGTGCTGAGGAGTTGATGAACTGTAGGAGACATAGAAGCCTGGAGCCACGTGCATAGAGACGTTACCATATTCATGAGCGTGAGTTTGTGTGAGGTGGGTGGTGGGGGGGGGGGGGGGGGGGGGGGGGGGGCGGGGGTTCTATGTCTGTGTGTGCCAGAGTTAGAGATGTTTTTATGCCTGTTTTTCTTTTGTCGTTGTTTTACCTGCCATTTTAGCTAGATGCAAAGACTGTTTACAATGTTTGTGTGTCTGAGCATGCAAGTGTGTTTGTGTCTCATCATTGTGTTTGTCTGTGTTAGAGGGTATGTTCATTTTGTTTATTCGTCTCTGAGCCTTCCTTTTTATTTATTTGTGCCAGGACAGTTTTACCCAGCACCCCTTGCAAATAATGATCTGTGCTAATTATGGGCCTGCAGTCACAGCGCTCCAAATGCTTTTCTGTTGAGACTGTTGAGACGGATAGCAGGTGCAGGGCGGCCCTCCCAGGGACTAAGATTAAAGAGTGGGGCTCCCCCCTAATGTCGGAACCCATAATCAAATCTCGTGGTAGCTAACTACTGCTTGACAGTCTGTCACGAGAGATTACATGAAGCCTGACCAGGACACCAGTCATATCCATCTTTGAAAAGACCAAAGAAGTGTGGTGAATTTCGTAAGCATCCCATGGCTTCTTTAGAGATTTGATATGGCCAATGGCTATACTTTTAGTTTTTGTATGTTTCCATGTTGCTCACTGGACTCATCCTGTCATTGTTTGGGACATATCCCTCCCTTTGAGTTGGTTTGGGCAAAAAGATCAATGGTAGGTAAGTAAGCAAAAAAACAATGCATTGATAGATTCTAGCCCCAAATCTCTTACCATGTTGTTGGGTGAATCAAGCACATGGGCAGAATATCCAAATTACATTTGTGCGTATGTTGTGTGACAAACTTTTACCTCCTCCACCTCCTCCCCTTACCGCCCCTTACCCCCATCCAGTCTGTCTCCCAAAGTTCCACAGAGTTGTGCACGGAGCGGATGGTCAGCTCGCTCCTTGCCACTCCATTTGCAGTAGCTGTACTGCTGTGATCACAGACAGAGGTATAAATCAAACCTAGCTTGATGGATTCATCAGGGCGCCGAAACGATCGCCTCAGAAGAGCGCCGGAGCTCTCTGAGCATCGTGTTTTTGACAGAAAGGGTATGCAAAGAGCCTAAATGGATGAATGGTTGATTAATTCTTTGCCTGAGATGTTGTCGACAGCAGGAAATGTGTTTTTGCTTTGACTGTGTTTGCATGGGAATTTGCGCGCGGGTGTGAGTTATGGAGCACCAGTTTATACCTAAGGCTATTATTCTGCATAATGACGGCAGGTTGGAGGAGACACTAAAGACTCACTACCTGTGGAGCAAACACAACTAGGGGGAGGGGGGGAAGAAGGGGAGGGGAGAGAGAGAGGAAGGAGAGCGAGAGAGAGAGAGAGAGAGAGAGAAGGGAAGGGAGAGAGGAAGAAGAAAGAAGGGAGAGAGGGGAGGGAGAGTGAAAAAAGGAAGAGTGAGAAGGGGGATAAATAGAATAGAGCAGGGGTGTCAAAGTCAAATGGACGGAGGGCCAAATAAAAAATTTAGCTACAAGCCGAGGGCCGGACTGTTCGAATGTTCATTGAAAAAATTTTAAATGACGCATATAGTCTAGTGAACCTAATTGAACCTACTGAAAACCTAACAAATATATTCCAATATGATCAGATAAATAAAGCAATATTTTCTTATGGCTCTGTCAGTAATCTTTAATTTTCAACAGACACAAAAGACAAATTTCCTTTATATAAAAATCCCCATAACATGAACATTAAATGAAAGAAACCGGTATTCAAGGCACCATCAGTAGCCTATATTTTCTATTTTAGCAAAAGTGGGCTAAATTTACTAAAAGTGGGCTAAACAATAATAGCAATTTTCTATCATCCACTCAACTGAAATATTTTTAAAATATAATTGGATTGAAATACAATAAAATAAAGTGCAAAAATCTATTAATCAAAAACAACACTTTGTTTAAGGAGAAGTAACATGCAGTGAAAACAAATATTAAACTTTAACTTTTAAACTTGAACTGAGTAAAAACTCTAAATATGTGATTGCACAGTAATGTTCACTTGTTTGAGGTTGAGGGTGATACTTGGTGGTGTCCCATCTTTTCCACAAGTTCATCAATGTTCGGGGTAAGGCTCTGAGCTGAGGAAATCCTCAGAATTGAGTGGAGGTGTTCAGCAGTAAGTCGACTTCTGTGTGATGTTTTGTTCAGGTTCATCAAAGAAAACAGTTGTTCACACAGGTATGTGCTGCCAAACATAGACAACGTTTGAGCAGCCTGGATGCGCAGCTGGGGCATTGTGTCGGGGAGGAAACGGGCGAACTCCGCAGCACCCACTGCCGCATATTTTGCCCTCAGTGCATCATTGCATTGGAGGTCAATCAACTCCATTTGGAGGTTTGGTGGTGAGCTTTCCACGTCAACAGCAAATGGGTTACCGAGCAGTTCCAACCTGCTTTTTTGTGCTTCAAAGTCAGCAAATCGGCGTCGAAAGTCAGCGGCAAGCATACCTATTTTATCAGCCAACTGTGCGCTCGGGAACGCACTGGTAGAGAGCTTCTCTTTCATGGTCTGGCAGCTGGGAAAGTGGCTCAAATTTTCTTTCCGCATCTGCGTCTCCCACAGAGTCAGTTTGGTTTTAAATGCCTTCACTGTACTGTACATATCAGAGATGACATGATCCCGACCCTGCAGCTGCAAGTTCATTGCATTCAGATGACTCGTAATGTCACACAGAAAAGCCATTTCACACAGAAACATTTCGTCTCGGAGTTGTGTTGTGTCTTTCCCTTTGCTGTCCAAGAACAGACAAATCTCCTCACGAAGCTCGAAACATCTTTGAAGCACCTTTCCCTGGCTTAGCCATCGCACCTCTGTGTGATAAGGCAAATCACCATGCTCCGTTTCTAACTCCGTCAGAAATGCCTTGAACTGGCGGTGATTCAAACCTTTGGCTCTGATAAAGTTAACTGTGCGCGTGATGATGCTCATTACATGCTCCATTTTCAAGGCTTTACCGCACAACGCTTCCTGGTGTATGATACAATGATAAGCTGTCAGCTCACCTGTCGCGTTTTCCTCTTGCATCTTTTCCCGTATCTTCGCCACCAGTCCGCTCCTGTGTCCACACATCGCAGGTGCTCCGTCGGTTGTCAAACCCACGAGTTTTTCCCAAGGCAGCTCCATCTCATTTACACATCTTGACACCTCTTCATACAAATCATGCCCCGTAGTTGTGCCATGCATAGGACGTAAAGCCAAAAACTCCTCTGTCACGCTTAGGCTGGAGTCCACTCCGCGGATGAAAATTGACAACTGGGCAATGTCAGAAATGTCGGTGCTCTCATCCACAGCCAAGGAATATGCAATGAAATCTTTTCCCTTTTTCACAAGCTGCTCTTTTAGATTGATGGACAACTGGTCTACTCTCTCGGCAATGGTGTTTCTGCTCAGACTCACATTTAAAAAGAGTTGCCTTTTTTCTGGGCAAACTTCGTCACAAACTTTAATCATGCAGTTTTTGATGAAATCCCCCTCCGTAAATGGCCAGGCTGATTTAGCGATCTCTTCTGCCAAAATAAAACTGGCCTTGACAGCAGCCTGGCCTTGTGATTTGGCTTTTTTGAACAGAGCCTGTCGAGATTTGAGGCCTCGTTTTAATTCCTCTGCCTTTTGTAGCCTTTGTTCCATGTCCATATTCTTGTTTTTGTCCGCGTGTTTCGTTTCATAATGTCGTCTCAGATTATACTCTTTCAGTCCCGCCACACTTTCTCCACACAGAAGACACACATGTTTTCCAGCTACCTCCGTGAACATATACTCCGACTCCCACCTTGTTTGAAACCCCCGGTTCTCAGTGTCCACCTTCCGTTTTGCCATTTTTGATGGGTATCTGAAAGTTAATTTTACTGTGATGCTGACGACTGCTGTGCCAATAAATATTGAAATGAAGCAGCCTACTGCTCGGTGCGTCACCGTTGCATTGTGGGAAATGTAGTATTGGTGCGTGTAAAAGATCTGCGGGCTGCCGGCTTGCTGCGGTCTGCGGGCCGGTTCTAATAATAAATCAAGATCATCCCAGGGGCCGTAAAAAACCTTCTCGCGGGCCGGATGTGGCCCGCGGGCCTTGACTCTGACATATGTGGAATAGAGCATAGATAGACAGAAGCATAGAGACAGGCAGACTGAGATTAATAGAGGAAGGGAGCGAGTAAAACATGAAGCAACAAAGTATCGAGAGAGAAAGAAAGGCATCACCTGTGTATGGCTTTACCTCCCATGTTCATCTCATTAATCTAGTTATATTGACCAAAATGTATATTATTTCCAGTCATTTATTATGAAACTGATGTGTACGTTCCTTGGCCTACACATCACGGACAAACTGAAATGGTCCACCCACACAGACGGAGTGGTGAAGAAGGCGCAACAGCGCATCTTCAACCTCAGGAGGCTGAAGAAATTTGGCCTGTCACCTAAAATACTCACAAACTTTTACAGAAGAACAATCGAGAGCATCCTGTTGGGCTGTATCACCGCCTGGTACGGCAACTGCATAGCCCTCAACTGCAAGGCTCTCCAGAGGGTGGTGCGGTCTGCACAACGCATCACCGGGGGCAAACTACCTGCCCTCCAGGACACCTACAGCACCCAATGTCACAGGAAGGCCAAAAAGATCATCAAGGACAACAACCACCCGAGCCACTGCCTGTTCACCCCGCTATCATTCAGAAGGTGATGTCAGTACAGGTGCATCAAAGCTGGGACCGAGAGACTGAAAAACAGCTTCTATCTCAAGGCCATCAGACTGTTAATCAGCCATCACTAACATAGAGAGGCTGCTGCCAACATACAGACTCAAATCTCTGGCCACTTTAATAAATGGACTTAATAAAGGTATCACTAGTCACTTTAAATAATGCCACTTTAATAATGTTTACATATCCTACATTACTCATACTGTATTCTATACCATTTACTGCATCTTGCCTATGCCGCATTGCTATCGCTCATCCATATATTTATATGTACATCTTCTCATTCATCCCTTTACATTTGTGTGTATAAGGTAGTTGTTGTGAATTTGTTAGATTACTTGTTATTTATTACTGCGTTGTCGGAACTAGAAGCACAAGCATTTCGCTACACTGACATTAACATCTGCTAACCATGTGTATGTGACCAATACAATTTGATTTGATTTGGGATACCTAGTCAGTTGTACAACTGAATGCGTTCAACTGAAATGCATCTTCCGCATTTAACCCGACACCTCTGAATCAGAGACGTGTGGGGGGCTGCCATAATCGACATCCACGTCTTCGGCGCCCAGGGAACAGTGGGTTAACTGCCTTGCTCAGGGGCACAACAACAAATTTTACCTTGTCAGCTCAGGGATTCGAGCCAGCAACCTTTACAGTATTCCAGTACATTTGTAAAGACTTACATAGATTTATATCTTATTCCAGTGCGTTTGTATAGACTTACATTGTTAGATTCTCTACATGAGAGATACAAAACCATGGGGTGGCTTAAGGAGAGGAACGTGACAGGCTCAGTTTGAATGGGTGGAATGACTGGGGAGGGGGGAGTGGATCTTCGTGGAGGAAAAACTCTTTAGAAATAACTCCGACGTAGATAGAGTGTTTTAAAGCTTACATCCGGTTTGGAGCGAGCGGTCGCATTTGCATTCGCTCTGCAGGTAGTATAAATTTTCATTTCATTTTCATTACATTTCATTATAGTACAACGGTTTAATTTGTCTAACCTTAGCAATTTCTTCTTAGCTAGCTACTTAGCCGTCTGTGTATAAAAGATAATTGCGTAATTATCGTATTCCGTCGTCTATCGTAGTCCACACTGCTATCTGCCCAGCAGCTAGCAAACGTCCACCGTCTACCGAATAGTAGTATAAACTTTTCATTACATTTCATTATAGTACAACGGTCTGATTTTCATTTTCACTACAGTACAACGGTTTGATTTGTTTGATCTTAGCTAGCTACATAGCCGTCTTTGCATCAAACATAATTGTGTAGTTATTGAGGTTCGCCAGCCAGCTATTTTCGCCCTAACGTAACGCAACGTAGCCAAACACTGCTAGCTAGCCAGCTTGCCACCGAATAGCAGCATTGTAGAAACGAGTGCATTACAACGGAACGACTTGATCAGTGTAGTGTTGGCTGACTACACAGTTGTCTTTGCTATCTTTGACTTGTATTTGTTCGATCTTAGCTAGCTACTTAGCTGGCTACATAGCCGTCTTTGTATCGGTGATAATTGTGTAGTTATCAAGGTTCGCTGAGGTTCGCTAGCCAGGTATTCTCGCCCTAACGTAACGTAGTCAACCCTGCTAGCTAGCCAGCTAGCCACCGATTAGCAGCACTGTAGAAACGATTACATTACAACGGAACGACTTGACTTGTGTAGTGTTAGCTAGCTACATAGTTTTCTTTGCTATCTTCTTATCTAAGATAATTGTGTAGCTTTGAGTAATTATCGGTTAGCTAGCCAGCTATTTTTCGCCTGCCGCGCTGCCGTCCTCCTACCTAGCCAACACTGCTAGCTAGCCAACTTCTACCGAATAGCAGCACTGTAGAAACTTACATTACAACGGAACGACTTGATTAGCGTAGTGTTAGCTAGTTGTCTTTCCTGTCCTTGTATCCATGATAATTGTGTAGTTTAGAGAAATTTAGTGAAATTGTCGAGGTTACCTAGCCAGCTTCACTTTCAACAACGTAGCCACTGCTAGCCAGGCTACTTCACCAGCCAGCAGTACTATATCATTTTAGTCAATAAGATCTTGTATTTTATTCTTATTTTTTTGCAACGTAAGCTTAACTTTCTGAACATTCGAGACGTGTAGCCCACTTGTCATTCTAATCTCCTTTGCATTAGCGTAGCCTCTTCTGTAGCCTGTCAACCATGTGTCTGTCTATCCCTGTTCTCTCCTCTCTGCACAGACCATACAAACGCTTCACACCGCGTGGCCGCGCCCACCCTAACCTGGTGGTCCCAGCCCGCACGACCCACGTGGAGTTCCAGGTCTCCGGTAGCCTCTGGAACTGCCGATCTGCGGCCAACAAGGCAGAGCTCATCTCAGCCTATGCGTCCCTCCAGTCCCTCGACTTCCTGGCACTGACGGAAACATGGCTCACCACAGATAACACTGCTACTCCTACTGCTCTCTCTTCGTCTGCCCACGTGTTCTCGCACACCCCGAGACCTTCTGGTCAGCGGGGTGGTGGCACCGGGATCCTCATCTCTCCCAAGTGGTCATTCTCTCTTTCTCCCCTTACCCATCTGTCTATCGCCTCCTTTGAATTCCATGCTGTCACAGTTACCAGCCCTTTCAAGCTTAACATCCTTATCATTTATCGCCCTCCAGGTTCCCTTGGAGAGTTCATCAATGAGCTTGATGCCTTGATAAGCTCCTTTCCTGAGGACGGCTCACCTCTCACAGTTCTGGGTGACTTTAACCTCCCCATGTCTACCTTTGACTCATTCCTCTCTGCCTCCTTCTTTCCACTCCTCTCCTCTTTTGACCTCACCCTCTCACCTTCCCCCCCTACTCACAAGGCTGGCAATACGCTTGACCTCATCTTTACTAGATGCTGTTCTTCCACTAACCTCATTGCAACTCCCCTCCAAGTCTCCGACCACTACCTTGTATCCTTCTCCCTCTCGCTCTCATCCAACACTTCCCACACTGCCCCTACTCGGATGGTATCGCGCCGTCCCAACCTCCGCTCTCTCTCCCCCGCTACTCTCTCCTCTTCCATCCTATCATCTCTTCCCTCTGCCCAAACCTTCTCCAACCTATCTCCTGATTCTGCCTCCTCAACCCTCCTCTCCTCCCTTTCTGCATCCTTTGACTCTCTATGTCCCCTATCCTCCAGGCCGGCTCGGTCCTCCCCTCCCGCTCCGTGGCTCGACGACTCATTGCGAGCTCACAGAACAGGGCTCCGGGCAGCCGAGCGGAAATGGAGGAAAACTCGCCTCCCTGCGGACCTGGCATCCTTTCACTCCCTCCTCTCTACATTTTCCTCTTCTGTCTCTGCTGCTAAAGCCACTTTCTACCACTCTAAATTCCAAGCATCTGCCTCTAACCCTAGGAAGCTCTTTGCCACCTTCTCCTCCCTCCTGAATCCTCCTCCCCCTCCCCCCCCCCTCCTCCCTCTCTGCAGACGACTTCGTCAACCATTTTGAAAAGAAGGTCGACGACATCCGATCCTCGTTCGCTAAGTCAAACGACACCGCTGGTTCTGCTCACACTGCCCAACCCTGTGCTTTGACCTCTTTCTCCCCTCTCTCTCCAGATGAAATCTCGCGTCTTGTGACGGCCGGCCGCCCAACAACCTGCCCGCTTGACCCTATCCCCTCCTCTCTTCTCCAGACCATTTCCGGAGACCTTCTACCTTACCTCACCTCGCTCATCAACTCATCCTTGACCGCTGGCTACGTCCCTTCCGTCTTCAAGAGAGCGAGAGTTGCACCCCTTCTGAAAAAACCTACACTCGATCCCTCCGATGTCAACAACTACAGACCAGTATCCCTTCTTTCTTTTCTCTCCAAAACTCTTGAACGTGCCGTCCTTGGCCAGCTCTCCTGCTATCTCTCTCAGAATGACCTTCTTGATCCAAATCAGTCAGGTTTCAAGACTAGTCACTCAACTGAGACTGCTCTTCTCTGTATCACGGAGGCGCTCCGCACTGCTAAAGCTAACTCTCTCTCCTCTGCTCTCATCCTTCTAGACCTATCGGCTGCCTTCGATACTGTGAACCATCAGATCCTCCTCTCCACCCTCTCCGAGTTGGGCATCTCCGGCGCGGCCCACGCTTGGATTGCGTCCTACCTGACAGGTCGCTCCTACCAGGTGGCGTGGCGAGAATCTGTCTCCTCACCACGCGCTCTCACCACTGGTGTCCCCCAGGGCTCTGTTCTAGGCCCTCTCCTATTCTCGCTATACACCAAGTCACTTGGCTCTGTCATAACCTCACATGGTCTCTCCTATCATTGCTATGCAGACGACACACAATTAATCTTCTCCTTTCCCCCTTCTGATGATCAGGTGGCGAATCGCATCTCTGCATGTCTGGCAGACATATCAGTGTGGATGACGGATCACCACCTCAAGCTGAACCTCGGCAAGACGGAGCTGCTCTTCCTCCCGGGGAAGGACTGTCCGTTCCATGATCTCGCCATCACGGTTGACAACTCCATTGTGTCCTCCTCCCAGAGCGCTAAGAACCTTGGCGTGATCCTGGACAACACCCTGTCGTTCTCCACCAACATCAAGGCGGTGGCCCGTTCCTGTAGGTTCATGCTCTACAACATCCGCAGAGTACGACCCTGCCTCACACAGGAAGCGGCGCAGGTCCTAATCCAGGCACTCGTCATCTCCCGTCTGGATTACTGCAACTCGCTGCTGGCTGGGCTCCCTGCCTGTGCCATTAAACCCCTACAACTCATCCAGAACGCCGCAGCCCGTCTGGTGTTCAACCTTCCCAAGTTCTCTCACGTCACCCCGCTCCTCCGCTCTCTCCACTGGCTTCCAGTTGAAGCTCGCATCCGCTACAAGACCATGGTGCTTGCCTACGGAGCTGTGAGGGGAACGGCACCTCAGTACCTTCAGGCTCTGATCAGGCCCTACACCCAAACAAGGGCACTGCGTTCATCCACCTCTGGCCTGCTCGCCTCCCTACCACTGAGGAAGTACAGTTCCCGCTCAGCCCAGTCAAAACTGTTCGCTGCTCTGGCCCCCCAATGGTGGAACAAACTCCCTCACGACGCCAGGACAGCGGAGTCAATCACCACCTTCCGGAGACACCTGAAACCCCACCTCTTCAAGGAATACCTAGGATAAAGCAATCCTTCTGCCCCCCCCCCCCCCCCCTTTAAAAGATCTGATGCACTATTGTAAAGTGGCTGTTCCACCGGATGCCATAAGGTGAATGCACCAATTTGTAAGTCGCTCTGGATAAGAGCGTCTGCTAAATGACTTAAATGTAAATGTAAATGTTAAAGTTTAGAAGATGGGTTCTGTGCTTTTAGGCAATGTGAAAGAGAGGCCATGGTTGGTATCATGAGGTTAGTAAATTAAATTGTAGCTGATGATTTGGGGATGTTGGGGGGTGAGGATGGGGGGATGTGGCTTGTAATTTACTCGCATTACAAACAAATGGCAGACACTGTGGCTCTGCGTGTCATCTTATTTGCGCTTTACTTTCTCTGTGTTTTCCAGCTTGTGTGTGCGTGCGTGGGGGGGTCAAGGTTTGTGCACATCACTGTTTGTATAATTGTATTCATGAGTCGACATATTATATACATTGTGTGAATATGTGTGTTTTTAACAAGGCTTTAGAGGCCTCATAGCACTCATCAGGATATCGCTGGTGAAAAGTGACTGTGTCGCCGGGGTGACAGTTGTGTGTGAGCAGATTGATGGGGCTCTCCCTGACAGCAGCCATATTGTGCAGGAGGAGAGTTGAGCGAGAAGCCGTGCGGCCCTCATCCACGTAGGTTAATATGAACTCAGCCTAGGCAACAACATGCTCTACAACATCCATCCATCCCTTATCCCTTCTACTGGACCTTCACACACCACACAGGCACGGATCACACAACTCACAATGCACTCCGCATACACACGCACACATACTCAGGTGTGTCGTACGCACCTACACAGACATAGCACATGGCATATAGCCTGGAATGGTGTAAAACAAGGTTGCAGAGATGCAAAGAGACAGGAGTGATTGAAAATTCCTGAGACATAGTATGTCAACCTCTTATAGATATCCACTGTTGCCTCTGCACATGTGCAGTAGCTATTCACTTCCTATACTTCGTTACAATAGCTCATAAACTGCTTCCTGTCCCAGGACACATTATACCAGTCTTAATGCCATAATTTTCCTTTATTGATCTGGAAACGCCAGGGGAGGAGACTGGGAGAAGTTTCTTTACCCATATCTTTCATGCAATTACAATGTACTTGTACACACAGTACTTATTTAAACAAGATTTGTTAATTTTCTAAGTCTATTCATTTCATGTTATCTTTTTGTTTATATTTGATATAAAGTTGTGTTTTAATGTGTTGACAATTTCCCTGTATTATTCTAAGTTATAATGACATATAGGTTTCTTTAAAAAATGAAGGGTGTTATTTAAAAGCATACAAGTATGTTAACTTGTGGGCCATTGAAAAAACAAACAACCATCATACAACAAACGTAGTGATTCATTTCGCTATTTGTTTTAAAATGTAACACTTACACACTTTTTTCATGAACATTGTCTTGCAAATTAGGGATGCCACAACATCATTGTTAATCATTGAAGAGAGAAATAATCTAGATGGAAAAAAACAAGCTCCCTTGACAAACAAATCCATTAATTAATGCAACTTTCTCTCCATCAATCAATGGAGCTGTCAGAGAATTACCATAATCTTGGAATGTTGGATGTGTTAAGAGCAAACAGTTAATTTCCAAACGATAAATCATCAAATGTCTCTTTACCCCTCTCTGTGCCCTGACAGCGTCGTCTCTCATCAAAATAGACAAAGACATTCTTTAAAAACACTTTTGACTCGATACAAACAATTTGACCGGGGACCAAAAAGTTTTTATATCTTGTTTAAGTGGAGTTTTTTAAGTGGCACAAAAAGGTTTAGATAAAGAATTTATGAATATTAAAGGGATAGCTCACCCAAATTACACATTTGTTTCCTTACCCTGTAAGCAGTGTATGAACAAGGTATAACCTCAATACATGCTTTGGTTTAGTTTCAATGGCACTATTTCCAAATACTAACGTTTTAGCATTTGTGGCACAAATCCCATGGAAGTCATGGTACCTACAGTACCAGTCAAAGGTTTGGACACACCTATTAACTTCAGGGTTTTTCTTTATATTTACGATTTTGTACGTTGTAGACTAATAGTGAAGACATCAAACGTATGAAATAACACATGGAATCAGGAAGTAACCAAAAAAGTGTTAAACAAATAAAAATATATATTTAGATTTTAGATTCTTCAAAGTAGCCACTCTTTGCCTTGATGACAGCTTTGCACACTCTTGGCATTCTCTCAACCAGCTTCATGAGGTAGTCACCTGGAACGCATTTCAATTAACAGGTGTGCCGTGTAATAAAAGTTAATTTGTGGAATTTCTTTCCTCAATGCGTTTGAGCCAATCAGTTGTGTTGTGACAAGCTAGGGGTGATATATAGAAGATAGCCCTATTTGGTAAAAGACCAAGTCCATATTATGGCAAGAACAGCACAAATAAACAGAGAGAAATGACAGTCCATCATTACTTTAAGGCATGAAGGTCAGTCAATCTGGAAAAGGTCAAGAACTTTGACACTTTTTCAAGTACAGTCGCAAAAACCATAAAGCGCTATGATGAAACTGGCTCTCATGAGGACTGCCACAGGAAAGGAAGACCCAGACTTACCTCTGCTGCAGAGGATAAGTTCCTTAGAGTTAACTGCATCTCAGATTGCAACCCAAATAAATACTTCACAGAGTTCAAGTAACAAACACATCTCAACATCAACTGTTCATAGGAGACTATCAGGCCTTCGTGGTCAAATTGCTGCAAAGAAACCACTACTAAAGGACACCCATAAGAAGAAGAGACTTGCTTGGGCCAAGAAACACGAGCAATGGACATTAGACCAGTGGAAATCTGTCCTTTGGTCTGATGAGTCCAAATTTGATATTTTTGGTTCCAACCGTTGTCTTTGTGAGACGCAGAGTAGGTGGTTCACACCGTGAAGCATGGAGATGGGGGTGTGGGGGTGCTTTGCTGGCACTGTCTGTGATTTATTTGGAATTCAAGGCACACTACCACATCATTCTGCAGCGATACGCCATCCCATCTGGTTTGCGCTTAGAGGGACTATCATTTGATTTTCAACAGGACAATGACCCAACACACCTCCAGGCTATTTGACCAAGGAGAGTGTTTGAGTGCTGCATCAGATTACCTGTCCTCCACAATCATCCGACCTCAACCCAATTGAGATGGTTTGGGATGAGTTGGACCGCAGAGTGAAGGAAAAGCAGCCAACAAGTGCTCAGCATATGTGGGAACTCCTTCAAGACTGTTGGAAAAGCATTCCAGGTAAAGCTGGTTGAGAGAATGCCAGGGAATGTGCAAAGCTGTCATCAAGGTAAAGGGTGACTACTTTGAAGATTGTCAAATATATGTTGATTTGTTTAACACTTTTTTTGCTACAACATGATTCCATATGTGTTATTTCATAGTTTTGATGTCTTCACTATTATCCTACAATGTAGAAAATAGTCAAATAAAGAAAAACCTTTAAATGAGTAGGTGTGTCCAAACTTTTGACTGGTTCTATATGTTTAACATCACAGCATAGTTGAAAGATATGGCGTGTAGAAATCCAAAGAGGGTGGCCAACAGAGATAGGTGGGGTGGGCTGAGGTTTGGGATGTGGAACTCGAGTCAAGTGAGAGTGGAGTTGCTGGGCGAGGCATAGAATGACGGTTAAAGATAAAAGTAAAAAATAAAGTCAAAATAAACAAAACAAAAAAGTATGTTTGAATGACACTGAGGGCAATGCTGTTACATCCAATGCCTGTTTGCCCGAGGCTGATGCCGCACAGGTGCTTGTACGCGTGTACATGTAACAGTGTTGCTTCGTCCCTCTCCTTACCCCAACCTGGGCTCGAACCAGGGACCCTCTGAATACAACTGCATCCCACGAAGCATCATTACCTATCGCTCCACAAAAGCCGTGGCACTCGCAGAGCAAGGGAAACAACTACTTCAAGGTCTCAGAGCGAGTGACGTGACTGATTGAAACGCTATTAGCGCACACCCCGCTAACCATTTCACACCGGTTACACTCACCCCCTTTGCCCGCCTCCTTTTCCACAGCAACTAGTGATCCGGGTCAACAGCATCAATGTAACAGTGTTTCTTCTGTCCATCTCTTCACCCCAACCTGGGGTCGAACCAGGGACCCTTCCCTCGAACCAAGGGAAACAACTACTTCGAGGTCTCAGAGCGAGTGACGTCACTGATTGAAACCCTATTAGCGCACACCCCACTAACTAGCAAGCCATTTTGCACCAGTTACATACACATGCATATACACACCCTCGCATTCAAAAGCACACGTGCACACACACACACACACACACACACACACACACACACACACACGTCTCCCCCAGTTTTATCATTGGAACATGATACAAAACGATGCAACGGTGTGCTTTAGGACCATGTGGATGCCTCCGAGAGGTTGGGTAGGCTGTTTGGAGTGTTTAACCGACTGGATTAAAAAAATATACAAATAATGACCCCCCCACTTCTAAAACCAAAATTGCACCCCTGCTCAAACGTACACAGTTGGCCTTGCTGTTTTGATATTTGTTGTCCTGTGAGGCGATCTTGGCAGATTGGTGGCCTGGCAGTTGGGAGCTTGGGCCAGTGGCCGATAGGTCGCTGGTTCGGGTCCCTGTTTCGACTTGTTGGGAGATTTGTCGACGTGCCCTTGGGCAGGACGTTGACCCTGGATGCTTCTGTGGGTCACCCTTGGAGGGAGTCAGTTAGAAGAGTGAATGTAATGTAAATGTCGAGCGGCTTTACTGTAGGTAGATTGTATGTTTTAAATATTAATAAAAAAACTAAAAAGAACGGCCGACTACTCTTCTGTTTCAGCAGTCACGCTACCCTGTCTGCGTCACAGCAAACAAAGAGTATCACAAACTCCCCCCGACCTTCCAAATCTGTTCCATTTCTTTTATTCCTACTGCGTTTTTAGCAGTATGGCATTAGTAAAAACCTTGCTTCTACATCTGCATTGCTTGCTGTTTGGGGTTTTAGGCTGTGCTTCTGTATAGCACTTTGACATTGGCTGATGTAAAAAGGGCTTTATAACTCAATTTGATTGATTCTAAGGGCAGACCTGGTTGTAGCTAGATACTGTATGTTTGAGTCACGTCGAGGACAATTGTAGCATTTTAGCTAACCCTTTTCTTAACCTAATTATCTTAACCTACCACGTTAATTCTCCTCACCTGCTACTAAAAATAACATTTACTAGTAAAAACCCACAGACCTGCTCTGAGAACAGTCTTGGTTTCCATGTCCACACTCCAGTCCAGTTGGTGGCGGTAATGCACCGTAAAGTTATATAACTTTAAGGTGCATATATAAAATCTATATATAAAATCCCCAGAAGAAGAATCGGCCACAATCACATTCACAACTTCAAATATGCTAGCTAGGTACTTGGCCAAAGCGCAACGGGAGTAAAGATAAGTATATCAAGCTAACTTAGCATAGCAAATAGCTGTTCTGTCATTTTCGGCGTTCAGCATTAAAGGGCGAACTGTGGTCCTTGCGCTGAGTAGGAATCATCTCTGTTGCTAGTTATCAGTGGTTAGCTAGCTAGCTAGCTAGCTGTCTTTCGAGGTCATTCTAGGCAGTGCGTATTGTTAGCTAACGGTACAGAAATATTTTTTTGAGACACTGTATAGGCTTGACTAGGTAGCCCGCCAAACTTTTAGCTAACTAACGTTAACTGAAAGCCGTCCCCAGTTGGAAAGGAGACATGAATTGTCTTCCGTATTTCTCCCGGGGGGAAGTCGTTCGAGGATTCGGACGAGGAAGCAAAGAACTAGGGATTCCCACAGGTAACGACGTAACTAACGTCCACATTAACAAGGATAGCTATCACCCAAGATGTTTGTCTTAACGGTATGCTTCGATGGCATGTCGTTAACAAAATGTTTTGTTTATGATTGTGTGTTAACGTTAAGCTTCACCGGCATAGCGTTAACACTGTTTTGATAGTTAACTGCTTACCTACTGCTGTTAGCAACATACGCGTTAGCCAACATTGGTTTGCGTTGTATCACGTACTATTTAACGTTAGTACTTTTAGCTAGGTATCTAGCTAATTTAGTATTCTAGCTCCCTTTGATTTGACTGAAGTAGGATTCCCAACAGTAGGTAACGTTTGCTAGACAGCCAGGCTAACGCTAGCTGTCTGCAATGTCTGTGTCGCAAGCTACCGGTTACATAACTAGTTAACTAATGTTAGTTAGCCTGCCATTCTTACCACTGCTTACTGCTCGCAAAGCGATAAATGTACACATACATGTTA
This sequence comes from Salvelinus fontinalis, assembly GCF_029448725.1. Taxonomy (NCBI): domain Eukaryota; kingdom Metazoa; phylum Chordata; class Actinopteri; order Salmoniformes; family Salmonidae; genus Salvelinus; species Salvelinus fontinalis. The sequence continues at coordinate 17,663,696 of NC_074668.1, forward strand.
TTCAATCATTGCAACCACACTGCTCGTGTGCGTGGCCAGTCGCTAAAATATAAAAAAGTTATGTGTGAAGCTTAACACGGTGCAAGTCAGGCCTCTCCCATCTCCTCATTGGTTTTTAGGAGCATATACCCACGTGCCATCTCCTCATTAGTGTTTAGGCGCATATACATGGGTGATAGAAAGATGAACTGACATCCACACTCCAGTCGGTTGTAGTAATGCGCTGTATAAAGTCCAAAACGGTTTTTAAAAAGATACCTGAGGAATGAGGAGAGATGACGAGAAACTAATTCGTTTTACCGTTTTATCTGTGGATTAATTGTCGGAGTAGAGGACCTTGTACATTTCAGGTAACAACCCAATGTTTATATCCCAGGACAAATTAGCTAGCGATAGCAAATAAATTGCCATAAATGTTTAATGCTTTTCGACCTGTCCCCAAATTAATGTAGTTGGTTCAGAGTTTGTTTTGATATTTCAACCTGCGTGTCCTGATAGCTAGTGTGGGTGAACAAAATCAATGTGCGTGCAATGGCCCGGTTTGGTCAGCATGTTAGTTCATTGACTGTATATAAACCAGAAAAACATTGAGTGGGATGTCTCGCTGAAACAATGAAACCCAAGTCCATGCTCGAGTTACCTACCTAGCTAAGTTATAACGTTGTTGTTTTACTAGCTAGTGGTGGACTTGCCCGAAAGATATTTGACATGTTATATGTACAACTCACATTTGCTAGCTAACGTTATTTACTGTAGCCACAAACGCTAACTACTGAAGCTGTGTTGATTGACCCATAGTTACACCAAAGATTTTTTTTTAACTAAACCAAGATGGACCGCAACCCGTCGTTTCAGATAGAAACAAATTCGTCATAGTTGGCAGAACAAGCAAGGAGGTGGACAGACCAAACACGAGCTAGCGATATCCTATTGGCATGTTGTAGCACATATTTGGATATTTAAGTTACATGCTGATCAGACCGCGCGCACAAATTGATTTTGTTCACCCACACCAGATGCGCCCAGGACACGAATGTCGAAATATCAAAACAAACTCTGAACCAATTATATTTATTTGGGGACAGGTCAAAAAGCATTAAACATTTATGGCAATTTAGCTAGCTAGCTAGCTTGCTGTTGCTAGCTAATTTGTCCTGGGATATAAACATTGGGTTGTTATTTTACCTGAAATGCACAAGGTTCTCTACTCTGACAATTAATCCACAGATAAAATGGTAAACCAAATTTGCCTCATCTCCTCCTAACTTTACGCTTCTTTTTCATCTTTGGACTTTTATATGGCGTTTGGCAACCAACTTTATAACATTACTACAACCGACTGGAGTGTGGACCTCATTTCATCTTTCAATCATCCACGTGGGTATATGCTCCTAAAAACCAATGAGGAGATTTGAGAGGCAGGTCTTGCAGCGCGTTGAGCTTCACAAGTAGAACGCAGACGCTCGTGAGCCGTGTGGGTGCAATGATTGAATAACACATGTGTAAATGTATTTTGCCACACGAGCCGTGTGGACCACATGTTATGGAACGCCAACTGTGTGAAGTGCGTGTGTGCTATAACTCAATTTGCCTTTGCACTCCTAAACAATGCCTTTAAAAAAAAACTTTAGCAAAGGGTAAAGTCTACAAACCTTAATCCACTCCGTTATACCACAGATGGAACAATGAGAGATATATTTCACTGGATGTATAAATGTGAAGCATTCAGTTGGCTTTTCCACTCAGTACCAAATATGGTAGTTAGCAGAAGCCTAGTGGCCAGCAGTGGGAGAAGATGGAACGAGATAATTTACTCAAAGATGAAACATCTCATTACAGTTTTCTGTTACCAAAACTACAATCTGTTACGGACAGAGTGAACTAAGTCGACAGGAGCGTTAAAAACAAAATACACAGAATATAAATTGACAAATAAATAAACAAAAACTTGTTTCTCACAAGTGTAGCATAGATTGAGTTCTGCAAGTCACATGTCCACTCCGACAATGAGAACGGTAAATGACCGTAATAATGATATAGTCAATGCATTAACATGAATTACCATAACCAAACATTACAGATGAGAAATAATGGGAATTAATTGTAAATGAAGTCTACCACTGGTGATGTATGTAATGGTTAATTGATAGACACAGCTAACAATGCACACAATGAGATACCAACGAAATGGCAGGAGACAGCGCATTTTAGTTAGAGACGTGCCTTGTGCATCTGAGTCACAATCCCCATATTCTTGGACCGTGGTATCCCCCGGCCTCCTCAATGGATTAATCCACTGAGACGTGCACAAATCAGACTGGTGTCTCGTGTGCCATGAAAATAATCTATTTGTGACTGCACAACCTAAAAAGATTTACTGTTTTCAATATAGACCCCTTTAGGCATACAGTATTCCATACAAGGCACCCAGACCTTATGAAAGTTTCACAGTATACCCTTAATCTTGTAATAAATCAAATCTAGTGATTCATAATTTGACATTTCTGCCATGCATTGTGGGAGGATAACCAACCTTCCAATTAATTGCAACGCATTTCTTAGCCGCTATAAATGCTAGGTTACACAGTATCTTCTGATAAGTCTCCAGTATCAACATTTCCAATCAAACAAAAACATGGAGAAGGGAGAATCTAGACATGCAGAGATAAAATAACATACTCTTTGCCAGAATTCAGCCAGCCTTCACAAGATCATAACATGCAAATATGTCCCCTATGTTCACCACCTCCGGCAGAGGAATTATATTTCTGAGTGCATGATATTCAGTTTCACTGGCATATGTGTGTTCTATGGATGGTCTTAAACTGCAGTAATTTACAGTTGAAGTCAGAAGTTAACATACACCTTAGCCAAATATATTTAAACTCAGTTTTTCACAATTCCTGACATTTAATCCTTGTCCTTTGCTGTTGTTCTGGGATTGATTTGCACTTTTTGCACCAAAGTACATTTATCTCTAGGAGACAGAACGTGTGTCCTTCCTGAGCGGTATAACAGCTGCGTGGTCCCATGGTGTTTATACTTGCGTACTATTGTTTGTACAGATAAACGTGGTACCTTCAGGCATTTGGAAATTGCTCCCAAGGATGAACCAGACTTGTGGAGTTCTACAATTTTTATTTTCTGAGGTCTTGGCTGATTTGTTTTGATTTTCCCATGATGTCAAGCAAAGAGGCACTGAGTTTGAAGGTAGGCCTTGAAATACATCCACAGGTACACCTCCAATTGACTCAGGCTAATTAACATCCTTTATCAGAAGCTTCTAAAGCCATGACATCATTTTCTGGAATTTCCCAAGCTGTTTAAAGGCACAGTCAACTTAGTGTATGTAAATTCTGACACACTGGAATTGTGAAAGAGTGAATTATAGGTGAAATAATCTGTCTGTAAACAATTGTTGAAAATATTACTTGTCATGCACAAAGTAGACGTCCTAACCGACTTGCCAAAACTATAGTTTGTTAACAAGAAATTTGTGGAGTGGTTGAAAAACAAGTTTTAATGACTCCACCTAAGTGTATGTAAACTTCCGACTTCAACTGTCTGAGATTATATGAACATGACTGGGCTTTCAAACATATCTGTATCCATTCATCATCAGTGTCTTCCAGGTCTTTCTCACATTTTTGTTTGACATGTTTTGTGTAATCTGGAAAAGCCTCTCAACCCTTGATACAGTTTGGCAAATCAGCTTTAGAGGTTTGTCAGACTGCCTTAAAATAGTTTCCATCTGTGATGCTTCTGGCTTGTCCAGTGTTTGCTGCACAGAGAGAATAAAGTATTGTATATGCAAAAGTTCACCTCAACGCTGTCAGACTTGTCTTCCCTGGTTGCCTGACCCTGCTGAGACCCCTGTCACCATCTGATGCTGCTCAGATGAGGCATGACAAAGAATTACCTTGGTGTACATTTATACATTATATCATCCAAGAATAGAATCGATGGTTCAATAATTGGAATTACCATTAAATTACCACAACTTTCACTGGGGACAAAAAATGCAATTTCAGAATGTGTGGGGCGGGGGGGGGGGGGGGGGGGGGGGTCGTCATGTCCCCAGTGAAAGTTGCGCCTATGGTCAAAACTCTGTTGCATCAGTAGGCCCACACAGATGGGGAAAGCCTTCAAACGGAAATCACAAATAATCATTTTGCATATTGGCCAACATTTTTCAGGTATTAGAATATAAGCGACCTCTTCCCTCAAAGTCTGTTTTCTGGGCTCTTTTTGGCTACTGATGGTAGGCTAACCCGTTTCTCTTGTGACCTTAGCCAGTACAGCTGTTTGGTTTTGGCTGAACACATTGCTTTGTTTTCAATGTCATTCATGGAAGCCTAAAAGGATTCTGCTTCCAACATGAAAGATGATAAAAGCGTCCTTACTAGGTCGGGCAGAAATGCATTTGATGGAATGCGACTACTTGGTCAATAAGAATACTGTCAAGTTAAGACTATTGCCGGTGAAGTCAACCTTACCCTTTTCAGACAAACATGGAAATACCTTTGTTGTCCTTTTTATTGAGTGGGTTAGTGATCAAATGGACACTCACTGCAGACACATCGGATTGATTGACTTTAAATGTCCTTTTAATGTCTCTTCTGATCAGCCAACTTCCCAGACTCAGTGGTGGAGCACCTCCCTGGCGACATCAGCACAGGGATCTACTATGGCTGGGCATGCGTGGGCAGCGGAGACATTCACAAGATGGTGATGAGCATCGGCTGGAACCCCTACTACAAAAACACCAAGAAATCCATGGCAAGTCCAGCTCGCCCACCCATATAGTCTATATAAAAGTATTTAAGCTTATATACACTGGGTATACCAAACATTAGGAACACCTTCCTAATATGAGTTTCACCCCCTTTTGCCCTCAGAACAGCCTCAATTAGTTTTGGCATGGACTCTACAAAGTGTTGGACGCTATTCAGATTGTCATACTACCTTATACGGTATTATCCCGGTATGATGTCATACTACCTTATATGGTATTATCCTGGTATACGTTATACCCATCTCCACACACATTGCCATAGGGTCATCACTAGTTAACACAGCCACAAAGTCAAAATTGGCTCGCATTTTAGACATCATTTAAGGTTAGGGTTTAGACATAGGGTTAACAGTGTGGTGTTAGTTAGGTTTAAAATACATTTTCAAGAGATATTGTAGAAATGAGCGGGGTTTAGCCATAATTATGACTGTGGCTTTGTTAACTGGTGATGACCCTGCCATAGACATTTTAGCGGAAGTAGTGCCGTGACTATGGCTTGTCAAAGACCTATGTCAATACATAGGTTTGTGGACATTGACATAAGATGACACTCACTGCGTTGGGGAATAAAAAGTAGCTTTGTCTTTCAACCAGTGCACACATTGATTGCAGGTATTTGTTTTAAAAAGTGCAAACATTGACATTTATTATCATACCTCCGTTATTTCAAAATGATTGTATACCTGCCCAACCCAAGTGTAAACATGCTTATTTGACTTGTATTGTTAGTGTGTTTTGTGGTGGATATGAAGACTGTGATTTCTGAAGAGAATCAGACTTGGTGGTAGTGTTGACTGCTTTGTTTTCCTTAGTATGTATGTTTATTGGGACTTGTAGTGGTCACGTGCTGATGGTTATTGATTCAGATGTTTATTGATTGATGTGTATTGCAGGAGACTCATGTGATACACACGTTTAAAGAAGATTTCTATGGACAGATCCTCAGTGTAGTCATGGTGGGCTACATCCGTCCAGAGAGGAGCTATGACTCGCTTGGTAAGAGTGAGTACTGGTGTATGTGTGAGAGATACAGTACCAGTCAAAAGTTTGGACACACCACCTCATTCAAGGGTTTTTCTTTATTTTTACTGTTTTCTACATTGTAGAGTAATAGTGAAGACATCAAATCTATGAAATAACACATTAAATCATGTAGTAACCAAAAATGTGTTATTTGAGATTCTTCAAGGTAGCCACCCTTTGCCTTGATGACAGCTTTGCACACTCTTGGCATTCTCTCAACCAGCTTCATGAGGTAGTCACCTGGAACGCATTTCAATTAAACAGGTGTGCCGTCTAAAAGTTCATTTGAGCAATTTCTTTCCTTAATGTGTTTGAGCCAATCAGTTGTGTTGTGGTAGGGTTGGTATACCCCTATTTGGTAAAAGACCAAGTCCATATTATGGCAAGAACTGCTCAAATAAGCAAAGAGAAACGACAGTCCATCGTTACTTTAAGATGGTCAGTCAATGTGGAAAATTTCAAGAACTTTGAAAGTTTCTTCAAGTGCAGTTGCAAAAACCATCAAGCACTGACTTGCCTAGTTAAGTAAAGGTTAAATAAAAGCACTATGATGAAAGTGGCTCTCATGAGGACCGCCACAGGAAAGGAAGACCCAGAGTTAACTCTAATGAACTTATCCTCTGCGGCAGAGGTACCAACCTCAAATTGCAGCCCAAATAAATGCTTCACAGAGTTCAAGTAACAGACATCTCAACATCAACTATTCAGAGGAGACTGCGTGAATCAGGCCTTCATGGTCAAATTGCTGCAAAGAAACCACTACTAAAAGGACACAAATAAGAAAGGACTGCTTGGGCCAAGAAACAAGAGCAATGGACATTAGACTGGTGGAAATCTGTCCTTTCATTTGATGAGACCAAAGTTTTGATTTTTGGTTCCAACCGCAGTGTCTTTGTGAGACACAGAGTAGGTGAATGGATTATCTCTGCGGTGTGGTTCCCACTGTGAAGCGTGGAGGTGTGATGGTGCTTTGCTGATGACACCATCAGTGATTTATTTAGAATTCAAGGCACACTTAGGCTACCACAGCATTCTGCAGCGATACACCATCCCATCTGGTTTGTGCTTAGTGGGACTCGTTTGTTTTTCAACAGGACAATAACCCAACACACCTCCAGGCTGTGTAAGTGCTATTTGACCAAGGAGAGTGTTGGAGTACTGCATCAGATGACCTGGCCTCCACAATCACCCGACCTCAACCCAATTGAGATGGTTTGGGATGAGTTCGACCGCAGAGTGAAGAAAATGTAGCCAACAAGAGCTCAGCATATGTGGGAACTCCTTCAAGACTGTTGGAAAAGCATTCCAGGTGCTCATGAAGCTGGTTGAGAGAATGCCAAGAGTGTGCAAAGCTGTCATCAATGCAAAGGGTCGCTAGTTTGAAGAATCTCAAATATAAAATATATTCTGATTTGTTTAACACTTTTTGGTTACTACATGACTTCATGTGTTATTTCATAGTTTTGATGTCTTCACTATTATTTTACAATGTAGAAAATAGTCAAAATAAAGAAAAACCCTTGAATGAGTAGGTGTCCAAACTTTTGGTTGGTACTGTATAAATCTATATCACACACACACACACTTTCCCCCATCCTTGTACACACACTGCAATCCTCAGGCAAGACATTCTCACACCTGTCTCTGTTTTTGCAGACGCCCTCATAGCAGCAATCAACAATGACATTGAGGAGGCCAAGAGAAACCTGGAGCTCCCTGAACACCTCAAACTCAAAGAGGACAACTTCTTTAGAGCCACCGCCAGCACGTCCATGACAACATCCAACAAGATCATGAACGGCCACTGACCTCTGAGCACATCACACAACCCTGTCTGTTGTTCGACAGCTATTGGGCTCTCCTGTATGTTATCCTCTGCTCTGTATATCTCTCTGTAATCACTACCACACCAATGGCCAATATGCCACTTATTCAGTCCTCTGTAGAAATTTTGTTTTGAGGATCAAATCTTCGTATCTGACCTGAAGCTACATTTAGACCATGGTCGTGTTCATTCGGGCACAATACCAAAAACCGTTACAAAAGTTTTCCAATGGAGAACGAGTTTCTTTGTCGGATTAGTTTGGTGCCTAATGAACACGACCAAGTTAATGCAAGATAATGTGCAACTCCAGGAAGTGAATGTGATCTTTGTGTGTTGAGGGGGAACAAATTGTGTCTCGTCACAAGCCCTGTACCATCAAACCACTGCTAATAGAAATGAATGGTCGTTTTGTATTGGAGTTTAGTCTCAGCTTTACCGTCAAAGTTTATTCATCCTTTTCATATTCAGATGTATTAAAAATGTCTGCCTTGAAGCAGAGAAGTCCTCAACGTATATTGCATGTAATCTAGGCTAAATAATTGCATTATACACTTTGCTGAATTCATGTGCTTTATTTTATTTGATGTACAGTAGGGCTAGTTTTTATAATATATTACTGTTTTCGTAGACAAATCTGTGAATGAGAGTATCTATTCCCTGTCCCTACCCCCTCAGATTTTGAGCTACATGGTTGGAGAAAATGTCAATGCAGCTTCAGCTTTCTGCTGTCCTTCATTTGTATAGTTCCTCATTGGTCGAATCCAGCATTTTACCTCCCCAGAAATGAGGGACATTTTATTTAAGTTTTGTGAGGTACCAAATGACCTCACTTATGTGTCTGAAAGTTTCAAAAATGTAGTTTTTACTGGCTTAACCATGTTTGGACCCTAATTCCACTGAGATGAGCAATGATATGGTACAAGAGGAGTAAGTCCAGGCCTCTGATTCTCTACCGATAGATGCGGTGGGCATGTTTTTTTTTGTCGTTTTCTCAGAGGACAGAGTGTCGAGGAACATACATATGTAGTGCTTTATAGCGCCTGTAAATAGCCTAGTTGTTCAAAATGAATTGTGAGTTCATGTGATTTGAGATGTACTGTATTTAAGAGTCTCTAATATTGGCAGAGGAAAAAATATGTCTATTCATAATATATTACTGTTTCGTAGACCGAATCTGGAAATAAGAGACTATATTCCTCTCCTGGCCTTTTTATTGCAGCTGAACTTAAATTCCTCTTCATCCATACCATGCAGAAAATGTACTGTATGTAGTAAGCAGTTGATAGATGCAAATGTAAATCGATACAATGTCATATTGAACGCTATGCAAATTACTGAGATAAGCATCTAGTCGCTAGCACCTAAAAGTCCTTAGGGAAGGTTTCTGGTTAGAATAGTGACTCAGAGCACCAGTTGTAGAAGAGGGGATAATTATTTTGTGCCCCTGACCTATACGCCTGACTGGTTGGCAGTACTGTGCCTTAATACCATAGAGGGACACATTCACACACATATTGCCACAGCCCAACATATACATACATTTTCTCACAAACAAACACAGCAGAATCTGTGCTAATTGAAACCCGGGGCACCCCATTGTCTGTGACTAATCTGACTCCCTATCATCAGTTTGTTGTGTACAAGCACCAGGGAAGAGGATTGGTAAAACATGGCTGCTACTACATGTATTATCTTAGCATCCAACCATATAAAGATATTATACGCAGTTATTCCATTAAACCAGTATACTTTTATCTTGTAACGCTAGCTATCACCATACTACTGTAGTAAAACATACAGTAAGCAAACACAACTCAAGAAGGGACATTTTGTTTTTCTCTGTTTTCCCAGCTCCAGTTTTCAGTCTAATGGCATTACTCTGAATGCCAAGATCTGGTTAATGAGGTCAGTGTACTCTGTGGTAATTGTATAAACAATACAAACCTCCCCAGACCACGAAGCAGCTCGTTTTGTAGCTTGTGTTTTGATCGTTGTGCCCTTTATATACATACTGGTCAGAGATGTTCTACAAATCAGTGTAGCTAGAAGCTCTCATTGAACTATCCATAAACATGACTCATATTTATGATCAAGTAGCCTATGCATTAGTGTTGGATTAGGTAACTGTACTCGAAGGCATCTGGTAGTGATAGTGTTGTAGGGTTGCTCTCCAGTTTGGCACCGAACCACCACCCTCAGCCAACATATGATCTCATCGCTAAACAAGGAAAACATCTAGCTCAGTTGAGACTGTGCTTAGTAGAATCAGACAATGTCATGAACCAGTGTCACCTGATTCTTCTCCACTTTTGTTCTTCCATTTGTATTCTGCTTTTGTTTGTTCCTTTATAAAGTGTGTGATGGCAGACTGTTAATTGTTCCCAAAATGTGTTTTAGCTGGATAGGCCTCGTAAATCATTCAAATTCTTTCCAAGTGACACTTGGATTTTCCAGACCTCCGGTACAAACTATTCTTTGTTATTTCCACTGTGAAGGCATACAGATTTGACAGTTCTTTTGTATGTAACAAAATCAGACCATGCAATACTGTAATTGTTGACGAACTAACATGTCCTGAGATATAGTTTTGAATTTAAAAAAAATATGAGAAAGCGTAACTGTGTAATTTTGTCATCACAGTTAACCATGGGTCTGTGTTCAGGGACCCATTGTGTGTGTTGGGCTCATCGTTTTCAGAACCCTGCTGTATGATCCTGCTTGAAGTTTTATGGCTCTATTCAAGCTATAAAGCTGAGCGATGCGGCTGGAATAGAGCCCTTTTTCTTATTAAACGTACAAAGATGCATGTCTCATTCTCTCCCTCTCGTTGCTCAAACTCGATCAGCTTTCAGTGCTATTGTAGATTTTATGGTGGGGTAGGACATTTCTGCTTCATTGGAAATTGGGTTGTTACAAGTAGTTTCTTTCCAGGAATTACACTACCTCCATTGTTATTGAATATTGTTCCTTCACATGCATAAAATATCACAACACAAGTAAATGTCTGGTTACATATGTAGCCTCGAAGGAGGGCCATGAGACAGCACACTGTATGTTTGGGATAGCCTACTCTGTCGATAACAAGGGACAAGAAGTATCAAAGCTGTGTCTGAAAATGTTATTAGCCATCAAATCCTTGTTTTCTTAGTCCTTGTTTCCTCAATTCCTCTGAAAGCTCTTTTGGAGGAGGTCTGAGGGAGAGGCTGAATTTTCTCATCCAATGCACTTTGGCCCGATTCCAACCCGAGTTAAGTGTGCATAAATGGAATGTTAATCCCTTTTATGCACTTTTCTCTCTGTGTATTCTGACCTTGAACTTAAGCATGAGAAAATCATGCTATTCACCTGCTTATTGTTGTGGGTGGAGATTGAACACATGGCGGTGTGTTACAGCTACGCTGTATTCTGTCTGACTTTGACTTAATTCCACCAATTCCTTGAGGAAACCATGAAAAAGGTCTAGTGAACCTACCGGTTCCAAGTGGAAAAAGCATCTACTTAATTTTTTTAGATATAAATAACAGCATTCTCCATGCACTGTAATTTACAAATTGATAGGCGCTATTGATAAGAGCTAGATAAATGAGTAATCCGTTTGGATAAAGGAATTGTAAATATTAATGACACTTGTTTTAGATATATTTTACCTTATAATCGCTGGAGACGTGAAACCAGTCATATGACAACCAATTAAAGCCAATCAACTTTCCCATAACTTTCACACATTGAAGTTTATATGCTGTGCCATTATGCAGAATAAAAATTGTACTGCCTTTTAACTTGCAGGCATGGGTTAATTATAGGTAACCCCGACTTTCTCTGTTTCCTATTTCTATCATGTTAAATACCCCAATCAGTATTTACCGTTAGTAGGCCAAATAACATATTCAACTGCCAATTTACTGTAAGTTCCCTTCAGTTGGTATATAGGCTACATTTTTATATTTTATTATTTTCCCCTAACCCTACCACCCCTTCCCTAATGGGAGTAAACAAATAGACAACAATGGAATAGCCTACATTATCATTCCATTTAATTACATTGTTTCGTTTACCTTAATTTGCTTCCTCTGTAAACGCTGTCACAGCAACTATGTTGTTGCTGAGGATCATTAGCAACAGTTGATAATATAAAAAAAGAGGTTATGGAGCGGAGGAGCTCAGACCAAGGCGTAACAGTTTGAACTTGACACATGGCACAATGCTTGGGTGTGTCATCACCCAGTTCCATAGTTATTGCAGGTAACAGACAAGGGTATAGCCTACTAATGTACACTATTCTCCCTATTATAATTCTATGTACACTAATCTTCCAACATTACAATGTGTTAAAGAACTGAATGTGGCAATTTTCAGAATTCATCAATATGTTTCATATGGAAAGACTCTCCAAACTAGTTTTTTTATGATTCATACATACTTTCCTAACCCTAAAATTTGCTTAAATAATCTACAAAATCAGATAGTTTTTTAAATCTACCAGTTGGTGTTAAAATGTGTTTATTTTATTGAACCCATTCTCTTACTGAACCCTTTCTTGATTGATTCTAGTCTGTGGACAAAATTCTAATTTAAGGTACACCGTATTTAAAAGGGATGGTTTAAGATAAATGTATTGAAAACCCTATTGAATAACTTCACAGGAAAATCCGTTGGCCAGCAAGTGGGAGGGTTTTCAGTGGTTGAATAACATTTATACAACACGCAACCAAGCCTGTTATACCTACCTGTAAGGTAAGTCTGAATACCAGCTATTGAGAAGTGTGTAGGAAAGGTGTGCCAAAGAAAGGCGTAATTTCCTACAGTAAGTCGGGAATTGGGCCCTATGGGAAGAATTGAGGAAACATGTAAGGATGAAGCAAGGTTTTAACAGCTAGTAAAGTTTTCAGCCACAGCCCCATGTGTTATGTTGAAGTGACCCAACTGAAATCCCTCAGTACATTTTGTGTGTGTTAATCATTCATGACAATGACAGAATTCCAGAAAACATTCTTACAGTAACTCCAACTTTATTCAAGTAAACATTGTTTCACCTCAACAAAGAGAAAATTATCTTTCTGATTATTATAAATCAACACTACTCTTTCACATGCATGGGATACAAAAACGCAGGGAAATAAAGTATTTTTATGAGCTCTAATTCTATAATCAAAATAAGTTGCATAAAAATATTTTCACATCTATCTTACTGTCCCTTTAGCAATGCATGAGTGAAACTGGATGAATCTCTTAGTGATGCGATCAGCCTCTGTCTCATTCGTCTCGCAATATTGATTACAAAGTGCTTGGACTTCAATAGTGAACTAAAATGACAAACTAACCCTTAGAAGTCCAAATAAAAACTCTAAAATGTCAAACCAGCCTGCATGTCTAAAATAAACATGGAAATGCTGTGATTCATAGACGCAAATTTAATGACTGACAAAAATCACAATGTATTATTTAAGAAATTCCCTCAAAGACCCTCATATTAAGCCCTACTACTGTGCCAAATATTTAGATCTTCACTATCGAGGTCAGTAAACATTTTAGAGGTGTTTGTGTGTAAACATCTTGGGATACATCACTACTACAGAAGGTAATAAATATTGTATAAAAGTAGTGGGCCAGCCTGAGGGTTTCTGTTTGTGTTTACATTCCTTTTCATCTGAAGGAATAGCTCTCGTCGTCATAATCCATCTCAATGTCCTCGTCTTCCTCCAGGAGTCCATACTTAAACTTCCGATACACTGTACCATCCGGACCCATATACACAATATCTTCATCATCGTTATCCTCTTCCTCCTCGTCATCCTCAACGACGAGGTCACTGTAGTCGCCTAAGGAGGAAGCGGGGTCTAAGTCTGACCCAGCCCAGCCCCCATTGGCGCCCAGGTTCTTATAGCCATTGGCCTTCGTCTGGGGTAAACCGGCACCCGCTTTGGAGCGCAAGTGGAGGAACAGGAAGACAGCGGCACCCAGGGCCGACACCAGGAGCACGATGGCCAGGATGAAGACCTTGAGATGTCCCTCTGGCAGCTCCTCGATGCCCAGTAACACAAAGTTCACCCCAAAGACGCACTCCACTGGGGACGACACAGTGGGAGGTAAAGGGTCAAGGTTAGGGGTCAGTGAAGTCACCACAGAAAGTATAGTGCTTTGATATTTATGTTGTAACTTGCAATATACATTTTGTTGCCAAGAGCACATTTGAATGCAA